>NW_022981628.1:0-7879 GCF_902652985.1 Pecten maximus
AAAGAAAAGTTTTACAAAATTTCCATTAAAATATGTTTAAAAAATTTTATTCCCCCCAAAAGGGTTTTTTTTAAATCCCGGGGGTTTGGAAAATATTTTTTAAAAAATTAAAATTTAAAAAATTTTTACTTATTGAAAAATTTGTTTTTGTTTAAATTTTTAAATAACAAATTCTATGTTTCATTTTGTTACAAATTAATTTTTTTAACCTTTAAAAGTTGTCGAATTTTCCCCGTTTCTGTCAAATATACACCTTTTTGCCACCCATCGGTGAACAAAAAATTAAACAAACCATTAAGAATAAAAACTTTTTTTCAATTGGTTAAACTTTTAATGAACACACCTTATTTTGGTTAGTTTAAACTATTTTTGAATGAAGTAATCTCAATCCCAATGTTGTTTAAAACCTTATTATTTAAAAACATTTGATAATTACAATTAACTTTAAACTCATTAAATTCCATATTTTCTGTCTTCTAATATACTCTGTGTACTTACAACATTATATACACCATGTCGGATAGTACTTAAACATTTACTAACCCCAGTCGGGTTCTTACAACATTATCTAACACCATTCGGAGTATTATTTTAAAACTTTATACTACCCTGTGGAGTAACTTACAACATTATACAAACCCACGAGTAGTATTTCAACATTATACTAACCCCATGTCAGAAATTTCTTCAACTTATATTTTCCCACCAGGGGCGGGTTACAAAAAAACCCTTATCTACACCATGTCGGAGTAGTCTTACAACATTTTTAAAACACTTGTCGGGGTAATTACAACTTAAACTAACACTGTCGAAGTATTTTACAACATTTACAAACACCATGTCGAGTATACTTACAACATTTATTTACACCATGCGAAGTAAACTTATTATATTTACCCATTTGGGATATATTTACAACTTATACTAACACCATTCGTATACTTCCCAAATTATCAACACCGTGGAGTAACTTCAAACCTTATACTAACACCATGTCGGGGTTTTACTTACAACTTTAACTAACACCATGTCTGGACTTACAACTTATACTAAACCATTCGAGTATATTACAAAAATTATCTAACCCATTAGGGTAGTATTCAACATTATCTAAACCCCATGTCAAGTAGTTACACAATTATACAAACACCATGTGGGAAGTCTTAAAACTTATACTAAAAGCAAGTAAGTACAAAACATTTCCTACAACCAGTCAATATTTAAACTTAAAAAACCATGCCCGGGTTACTTACAAATTTCCTAAACCCCATTCATAGTAAAAAAAAATTATCTAAACCATGTCATAGCTACAACATTATCAACACCATTCGGGTTTTACAAATAATATTCCCTGCGGGGTGGGCCCTTCCTTTTTCTCCCTGTCGGAGTTTCCTTAACTCCCCGCAAGACACAACATTATCTAAAAACCGCTGTCAAAAATTATACAACACCATTCGGAAGTTTTAAAACTTCCTACCTGTGGGTTCTTCCCTTTTTCAACCCCTTGGAGTAATTTACACAAATTAACAACCAATGTGGAGAGAAACAAAAAACCATTTCAAACCTGCAAATAGGGAATTACAACTTATAAAAACAACATCAGAAATTTAAACCCCAAAACCCATTCGGGGTTTTCCAAAATTTCTCCCGGGAGGGTCTTAACTTATACAACCCAGTTGGGACAGTTTTCCCAACTTAATTCCTTTTTGAAAGGCAGAAAGTAGAATGGAAAACTGTTCTATTCCAAATTTATTTTTTTACAAATTAAATTCTTTTTTTTTTTACTCCCCTAAAATTTTCCCACGCTAATTTTTCCGTCTGTTACATCGAAAACCTAAAATCGGCCCCCCTAATAAATTCTGTCCCCCGAAAAGACAATTTGTCCCCAAAGGGGGTTTGGGGATGGTCTTGTCCCGTCGGCCACCCCCGTCCCGGGGCTGTTCCACCGCCCCGATTTTGAAGACAAATCGGTCCCCCCAAGTAAAGCGGCCAGCAATAGCCACACAAAAACCCCTTCCCCAAATCGGAACATTCTTTCAAAACCAAAAGGGTTGTTACGCATTAAAAATGTAAATGAACCCAAAACCCGAATTTTTCCCCGGATAATTTTCTAAAAAGACATTAAATAAATTTGTTCACCCAAACCCAACGTGCCCCCGAACCCAAAACTTCAGTTTAAAAAAACATTGTTTGGCAGTTCACCCAAAAGCCCTCCCGTCTAATTTTTAGCACAATCTTGCTGCCTAATTTATCGAACCCAGGGTCATTACTTCCGTTAACAAGGGGTTATACAAGAAAACGAACCCCAAACCGAATCCTATTTTCTCTTGTGAAAAATTTTTTCATCGGCCGAACCCCCTTTACCCCTTTTGGGGTTATTACACTTAACAAAACACCTTCAAGTTACTTTACAATTATTAAAAAACCCATGTTTGGGATAAACAAAACTTTACTCCCATTTTTTCGGGTGTACTTCCTTTTTACTCCCCATGCGGGTATTTTCATTTTAATTTGCCCTTTGGGTAGACTTACCTTTCTACCCCGTTGGGAATCAAACAATTTTCACCTTCTTCTTAAAAAACAACCCCCATTCGGAGAGTACTTACCATTATACAAACACCAGCGGAGTACAAAATATTAATTTACACCCATTTTGGGGAAAAGTATTACAACATTAACTAAACCCATGTGGGATAGTACTACAACATTATAAACACCAGTCAGAGTAGTACTTACAACTTATACTAACACCATTGGGGGTAGTTTAAAACCATTATACAACCCATGTCGGAGTAGTACTTAAAATTTTTAACAAACACCATTCAAGTTACTTACAACTTATCTGACACCATGTCGGAGTATCTTACAACTTAACTAACCTAGTGGGAGATCTTAAAACCCTTATACTTACCCATGTGGGAGTGCATTTTAAAACATTAATAACCCATGTCAAGTTACTTAAAACCCTTTAACTTACACCATGTCGGAGTAGTACTTACAACATTATACTGACACCATTCGGAGTAGTATTTACAACATTATACTAACCTATGTCGGAGAGTTTTAAAACTTATACTTAAAACCAGTCGGAGTAGCACTACAACTTATACTAACCCATGTCAGAGTATATTAAAAAAAATTTTATACTTCCCCCAGTGGGATAACTTAAAACTTAACTTAACCATTCAGTATACTTACAACATTATACAACCCCATGTCGGAGTAGTATTTTACAATTTAACTAACACCATTTTTGGAAAGTCTTCAACATTATACTAACACCATGTCGAGTAGTATTTTACAACTTTAAACTAACCCTGTCGGATATACTTCCCTTATACCCCCACCAGTCGAGTAGTATTACAACATTATACTAACACCTGTCGGATGGTACTTAAACTTATACAACCCCATTCGGAGTAGTACTTAAAAAACCTTTAAAACTAACCCATGTCGGGGGAGTACTTACAAATTATACTGACACCATGTCGGAGTAGAAACTTCAAATTATACAAACCCCCATGTTGGATAGTTTTACAATATTTCAAACCCCCATGTTAATAGGACTTAAAAAATTTATACTAACACCTGTCGAGTAGTTTATTATATTTTATCATACCGTTCCGTTTTGTCATGTTATGAGTATGTAACTTTCGGTGTTGATATCTTTTTGAAACCTATCATCATTTTAAATGCGTGTTTGTGCCTTTAAAGTACAAACGGAATTTAGTTTAACAAATTTTAAATGTTTGCAACTTTATTTTGTATACTGTTGTTGAATTTCTATATTTTGATTCTGTTCCCCGTTTAATGGGCAGGATTTTTAAAATTTTTAATAAAAATAAACCAAGCTCTTTTTTTTTCAAAAATTTGGGCTAAAGGGAATTTTTCAAATTTTTTTTTTTAAGCCCATTTGGGAAGTTTTTTTAACCGGGTCTCGTCCCCCTACCCAAGGGGCCGGAACGTATTGTAAAATATTTTTTTTAATCCTTTTTGTATTTTTGGGTTTTTTAGAATTTTTTCATTTGGTCCGGAGTCTTTAAATAAAGCAAAAAGTTTTTTAATTGAAATCTACCTTCTTAAAAGAACGTTCAAAGACCCGGGGGGATGGGGCGGCCGATCCCTGCATGGGCTCATATAAGCTAAACTTTTAGATAACATCTGATGTAAATGTACAAAAATATAATTATTCACACAACTACAAGGAAATTTAAACTTTACTTTCGGATGAAAAACACACAGTGCACAGGCATTTGCTGATAAAAAGACATATGTAACATAATGACACAAGAAAGTTTTTATACCGTTCCTGCCGGGCCTCGAATTCGATCCTGACACCTCATCGCCATCAAAATACCCCCACATCCCGCTGCGCCCAACACTTCATAAAAAGAAACGTTTCAATGGGCAGCATGATCTGTGATCTGCCCATGTCCTTTATAAATACAGGGTTTAACCGAAGCAAAACAAAAATGATTAAAAAAAAGTTAAAAAATAGAATCTTTATCAGATGCACAAAAATAATTTCCTCTCTTAAAAATTTGATTTTTCTGCTTTAATCAACATTGAATGTCGTGTGATTGACTGCATCGATTCAAAATCTTAATATGAATATCTTTAAAACCTTTTCACGCATAAGTTTTAATATTGCTTGTTGATGTTAAATGGATTGGGGGGTGTTTGCATAAAGGGTTTTAAATTGGGGGGCGGGAAAGACTGCAAAAAAAACAAAAAAACACCCCAAATCTGTGTGTCTGATCATAAAGACATGGGACAACACTAAAATTTTTTTTTCCCAAGACCCTCCAAATTTAAAAGCAATTTTTAGGGAAATTTTTAAAAAAGGGGGCCAAAATCGCTTTTTTTGCCCCGATAACACGGAAAAATGGGAACTAAAAGGGGCCCTGAAAGAGGACCCTTTTTCATTGACATAAAAACCAAACCCAACCATTTAGTTCCTTCCCAACGACCAAATGGGGTTTATTACTTTTCGGCCCAAATTTTTTGCTCAGGTTCAGCACCGTGGGGAAAACTAATAATAGTCGAACAAAAAAAATTTTTTTGGCCATTGAGAAAGCAGATGACCTTTTAGGGGGAAACCAAAATCCCCGTTCGCTTAACAGACAATCTTCTATTAATGGGGGTTCAAATGGTTATTTTTGACTGGGTTTGGGAATATTTTTTGGGGAATGGCACCACCATTACAACAGAGAAAAAACATGTTAAGTAGTGGGGGCTTAGGGTTTGGGGGTGTCCCCCAAAAATCAGGGGGGCAAACAAAAGAACCTAACATTTTTTTTCTTTAAATAAGAAAATGCCCTTTTTTTGTTTGTTTGTTTTTTTAATTAGAAGCTGTTTTGAGATGACATACAAAAAACTACCGTTTTGGGTTTTTTTACGTTCGATATAGTAAGACTATTTTTGGAGCCACTTAGTTTAGATGATTTCCCCGTACATTTTGGGCATTTAAACAGAGGCCCCCAGAAGAAAAAGAAAAAAACCCCAATATATTAAACTACTCTTTTTTCTGTTTAGGAATGGGGGTTTGCAAAAGTGTAAGGGGTTGTACTTTTAAACAATTGAACTAAAAATTTTAACAAAATTTAAAAGGGGGGTTGTTTATTTTACCCGTAAAAAAGTTTTTTGCAACGACACTTCTCCAGGGGAAAAATCCAAATGGCGCGAAAACTTTGACCACAAATTTAAAACCTTTTTAAAAAATGAAATAGTTTTTTTCTTTCCCCGTTTTTTTTGCGTTACTTTTAGGATTTTTCTCTGGTAAACTTTTCCCAAAAAAAAGTTTTTGATTATGAAAAACATTTAAAGAAAATAAATTTTAACTTTTAAAAAAAACCCAAATTTTTTCGAATACCAAGCTATTATACAACTTTCATAAGATAACCTTGTAAATTGGTTTTGCGGGAAAAATTGCTTAGCTCAAAAATCGTAAAATTATTTAAATTACGCAGGGAACACCATGAAATTTACAAAGAACAGGGGGGAAAATTTGAGTTGCACAAAAAAACAATCTTATTTTTGGGGATAGCAAGGACAGATCTCCAATACAGAGAAATATTCACCGCGTTTATGTAAACCTTAAACTGATTTCCCCCGAACAAACATAATTACCCCCATTGTGCGTATGAAATTTTTGAAGTTGTTTTTTTTTCCTCCGTGTTGAAAAGAAGCCTTACCCAAAAAGTAAAACCCAGTCCCACCCACAGCGACAGAAAGAAACTCCCCTCTACCCACGCGACAGAATTTGTAACACCTCTACCCCCAGCGAAGAATTATAAAACCCCGCACCTCACAGCTGAAATTTTAAAAAATCCACACCCACAGCGACAGAAAGAACCCCACACCCACAGGACAGATAAAAACACGCCCCCCTCACAGCTGACAGTAAGAACATCCGCCCCACGCGAAAGCCCAAAAAACCAGATATAAAAGGGCCTAAAAAAAGTTTTTCAAATTTTGTGGGATTTTGGTAAAAACACCAGGGAAAAAATTTAAATTTAAAAAATTGAATCTCAATCGTGAATGCAAGAGCTTTTGAAAAGAACAAAAAAATATAGGACTCTCCACAAATTTAAATCATTACTTTTAAATCCCAAAATAAACATAGGTAAGAAGAAACAACAAAAAAAGAACTGACACAAGCTTTTCACGCTTTTTTAAAGACAAAAAAGAAAATTGCAAAGATTTTGACTATTCTAAACAAAACAGGAAACATAGAAGAAAGAACCACTTTACTTTTTAAACCAGTGAACGGGGTCCGCTTTGGGGGGGGCTTAGATATCTAAAAACTTAAGGTTTTCCAATTAAAAATTTTAAAACCCCAAACGAAAAACCCCAAGAGAAGGAAGATCAAGGGTTTTCAGATTGGTGTAACCTTTTTAAAAGAAAAAATTATATCTATTTGCTGAAATTGGCTTTGATCCATAATAAAATGGATATTCCATACAGGCTGTGTGTGGCAATGGTAATGAGGTATTCGTGTAACAAGTACCATGTTATGAATTCCTATGTGTAAATATCCATGTCATAACTATTTTAAATTGATTGATTGTTTTAACTTATATTCATAATTGTTATATTGGTCTAAGGAGACCGCTAGGGGTATCCCCAACCTCTCCACCATTAGATCAGAAATACAATTATTGTGTTTTTTAAAGTATGTTGTTTAATATTTTAAACCTGGTAGGTCTAGTGATTCTGTATAGGGCTAATGATAGTTTTTACAACTTTCATAGATTGTCTCCCTTGAACCACCTACTGATCCATCCATACATTTATGATATAGATTTTTGTTGTGTTTATCCAGTCCAGTTTTCAAGTGAACTCCATCTTTATACATTGGGATGTTTCCGAGTACTTGTGAAAGTACAGTTGGTAGTGATATCTATTGTCCCAATAGGCAAAATCACATCATGATATGCAATCTAAAGGGATATTGGTAATAGGACGTCCAATTCAGATCCATTCCCTTAGGGTGTTCATAACTTATCATTGTAAGGATGTTATTGTTTTTTAATGTTCACCAATTCATCAAGCCTAATAGTGTGAAAACTAAGATAGTTAACTCTAGTTCTCATAACATAATTAGTGCCAACATAGTATTTGCATAATTTTCCACTGACATATATATGCCGTATATGCTGGAGCAACGATGTTGATTTAAACTAGTTTTCTAATACATTTAATACAATACTATTTTAAAGTATCTTGGAAATTAAAACTAGAATTGGAAATGCCTGGAGTCATTTCACTTGGCAGGGGAGTATGTAGACAGTGTGTATACATTGGTTTCCCATGCATGATCAGGGCCTAGCCTGTCCACCACGTTACATGTACATTTTTGTCATCTGATGAGAGGGTG
>NW_022981629.1:0-7871 GCF_902652985.1 Pecten maximus
AAGCCGTATTTCAAGCTCAAAATCAATTAAACAAGGCGAAATATAAACAACAATATAATACAGATTTACATTTACATTTACAGTCGATTTAAAAAAAGATTTTTCAAAGTGGCATTAAAAAGCAAATACGATATCATTTCTTGGGTTTAGCTAGCCTTTTTGGGGGGTTTACATAGGTAAATCTTTATTAGATTCCATGCATATTAATAAGCAAGACGAGCGCCATCAGCTAGTAAATCAAAGGGCAAAAGTCAAGAAAACTATAAAAGGATCTTTGTAACGACACGACAAACACAATGATATATTTAATATACCCTTTTTGAGTCTGTGTATGGGACAATTCACAAGACTTTCATACAGCACTAGTGTTAACATCTATGATAATCTTCTAGTACTATGCCTGTCTCACAAAAAATGGAAATAACAATATCACACGAAAAACCCTTTCGGTGAAATAATCGAAAAACTTCTTCACAAAACATGTAGATTGTTCAAAATAATCTACCTCTTCAACAAGACATAAAATTAAAGAGAAAGTAATTGGCTTCTTTAATAAATACATGGTCACTGCCACATAATATGTATGTAGATCTATGTATATCGTTTTAAAGATGTTTCTGGGTCTTTTAACTGCATAAGTCTGTGTAAAATAAAATAATAAAAAAAACTCTATATGATGTGATGAAAACATGTTACATTCCAATTCCGTTTTTAAAAGTATTATTTCTTCGATATAGAGGTAAGAGATATGGCTTCGTAATAATAATTTTACCTTGAATTATATGTGTACGACTTCTCTCCCTTGAAATGTTAGGATAACGGGCAAGTGTTAACAGGCGATTGGGCTCTCAGTTTTTAGACTCCGAGTGTAGGTCAGGAATGAACCAATGACGGTTAATATAGGAACAAACGCAGTAAGAAAAGAGACTAGAACTATTTGAAATCCACCAATGATAATTTTAATACAAATCAAATTTCATTATCAGATACATACAGTGTAATAACGTTTAGATGTAGACATTTTAATCAAACCATGCATATTGACGTTTAGTTATCACGTTTAAACATTTAATTCTTAGTTCTGATATTTGAATATTAGTTATCACTCAAACCATCATTTAAATCACGTGAAAGTCAGTAATAATAAATAAAAGCAATTTATTTATTTGGAATAATACTTAAATATCACGTGACCACCCATACTGACAATCCATGAATCTCACTCATGACACGTGATCGACAGTATATCCTTAATGATAATCCCTCATTCATAATCTCGTTATATAAAATGTATTAAGGTAAATATATCGTTATTCAAGCGTCAGCATGACACAGAATATATATAAAAAGAAAAACGTGTTTTTGTGAAAAGGCCATAGCAGTTCTATTTTGTAACTTTTAAAAGGGATATTCCTTCGTTCGGACATCAGAAACATTCATAATTTCTATTGATGAAATCTATATCTGAACGATGATGTACGAGTGTTTGTGCCTACAAGTAATGAAATAAACACCGAAATGTATAGGTAATATGCATATCGTATACCAACACCATTTGTCTTAAGTGATACTTCAGGTCGAATTAAGAATTGTCAGGGTTTCATACTAGAAGAACTTTGGATTATCTTGAGAGTTAAACTGCCGTATCACTGTAAAGATTATAACTTTTACATATTTTGACGACAAAAACTTTATTAAAACGAAGTGATGTCCCTTTAAGAAGAAGAAACAACGTGAAAGAAAGGTATCCAAGAAGTTTTATGGTTGTCACATAATTAATGCCAGATAGTGTCTAAATAAAAATCGGGGTTATATGAATGCAACAAAATTATTACATAACTGGATATAATTTTGATAAATTATCAGAGTCACATAATAAAACATCATATTGACATAAAAACAAGCTGATATAACATCAAGTTCGCTCTTCCCATATCTTCTTTTCGTCGTTTAAGTTTTGTAGAAATATATTCCCTTTCATTTTAACATATTCTTGTTAAACTTATGATAAAGGATTAAGCACAAATCAAAATTATTACGACTTTTGTCCGCTTATCATTCGATTTGAATTTGAAATCAACACGGCTGCTACAGAATTTCTCTTGTCTTGACTGGTACAGAATTTCGCTTGTCTGACATGTGTATAAATACCAAAACTGACACTTCATTAAAATGCTGGACAAGCGCACTGCAGGTCTTTATCACAAAGAGAGTTTTGGTTTGCAGGCAATACTGGACTAAGGCCACAATTAGCTTCGCTATATGTTTCATTGTAACATTAATATTCATAATAAATTCCCAAAATCTCATATTCAACTTTCCGTCTCACCTGGCCAAGACCAACATCTGAGAAGCAAAATATAAAAGTTTCAACCCAGAATGTTGGGCATTTTCTGGAGATAGTTGTCAAAATGTGTCACCAACGTGGATTATATACATCCGGGTCAGGGGTAGAGGTCAAATCAGGACTCTTCACACAGGGTCCTGGAGCACATAATAAATGATCAATATTATTATTTTACATCACAAAACCTAGATTGACATCTCTACTATAAATCCACATTAAATTCATCAGCAAAAAGCAAGTTCAAAGAGGCATTTGATTTGTTTTCCTGAAATACATACATTTTTGAGGGGACTTCATGCGTGGGGCCTGAACCCGGAAGTAATTAATTGTGGTCTCTGTCCACTGGCGAGCCAGATATCGGAAGTGCAGTCTCCGCCTGGATATCTGATCTCGTCGGCTAGCGCTGGGCCGTCTGGTTCCTTTCCAAAGTCCACGAAGACGTTTGGGTTTAGCTTGAGTCCTCCTTTCATTATATCAACGTCGATAGCAAGCATCATGGAACCATTGCTGTAATAGCCCGGATGGACGTTTAGTAAACGCATATATACAACGGCATGTCTACACTGAACGCGTTATTCGAACGAATTGTACATGTAGACACCAACATGGGACCCACTGATACATTTATGAGTATCATGCAATAAAATATTTTTCTATGATATTTCTTGATCGAATTTGTATCCATTCAATTGCATCAAGAGTTATACAGATTTATTAATTACCAGTATTATTATGGAAATGTTGACGTTTTTCTGAAAATTAATTCTTCTGAAAATAAATTCCAAGTGTAAGTAAGACCAGTGCAACCTGAGGGGTTCCGAGTAGATAATATATCATTAAGATGACGTTTATTTTCGTAAAACTTACACTGCAGTTATATATGTGGGTGTTACCTTGTCCTTTCCGGGTAGAACTGTTTGTCCCAGGATGAGAAAAGTGATGTCGTCAGGTACAGACGTTTCCCGTCCAGACTAAGTTGTATCATCTGAGGCCCACCCAGTATACGGTTACCTTCGATGTAGGCAGGCGCTGGTTGTTCCTAAAAGATTTCAATCGTTGTTTTTTGTTTGTTTTTTGTTTTTTTGTTTATTTTTTATCGAAAATCATTTCTCTTTATCTATTTTGATTACTTACAACTGTAAAACGGAAGTAACATTTCTGAGGGGTCCATATAATAAGATTATGTTGGGGCTCGATATTTTGATTTTATCGCGTCAAAAACCGTATACACCCCGATAATGTATTTTCTTCTTGGCCCTTATTGGAAGCCTAAAATGAGACAGTAAGACATCTACTTTCTTAATTCACTTGCATTCCATTAACTATAAACTCACATTTAACTCACTGTCTCGGGTAACCTTGACGATTTTAACTCACATTTAACTCACTGTCTCGGGTACCCTTGACGCTTTTAACTCGCAATAAACTCATTGTCTCGGGTAACCTTGACGATTTTAACTCCATTTAACTTACTGTCTCGGGTAACCTTGACGCTTTTAACTCGCAATAAACTCACTGTATCGGGTAACCTTGACGCTTTAACCTCACATTTAACTCACTGTATCGGGTAACCTTGACGCTATTATAACTCACATTTAACTCAATGTCTCGTGTGGCCTTAATGCTATTAAGTCACCTTTAACTTACTGTGGTGAGTTCCCTTAACGCTTCTAATTCACATTTAACTCACTGTCTAATGTTACCTTGACACTATCAACTCATCTTTAACTCACTGTCTTATATGACCTTGACTCTATCAACTCACCTTTAACTCACTGTCTTGTATGACCTTGACACTATCATCATCACCACCACCATCATCATCATCATCATCATCATCATCATCATCATTCAGCTTGATATCTAGTAAGGGTCAAAAGTTGACGATAAACGTTAAATGATGCCGTCTACAAATAGAGTACAAAATTGTTACATAAATATTATCTCATACAATGAACATTCGCAAAAACCTTACCTGTCCGAGGAGTTTACGGCGGTCAGTGATGTCATATTGTCTGACGTCACTATGGAGCCAGTTATTAAAGTAGATGAATCGGTCGTCAAGGGAGATGAGAATATCGGTGATCAGACCTTTGTTTCAAAAACAATCGTTTGATAAGCTTACATGTTTAATCATGTAATCGAAGCAACTAATGCAAGAAAAGAGCTGGAACTCAATAGAGAAATACTGAGGGTATAATAACTAGCCTTTTTCCCAATTGCTGTAATATGTTCTCTTGTTCTCGCACTCCTATTTACAATTTGCAGAGAAACGATTTTATTGTAAAACATTTAATACTTGATACATGATCAACGGTCAAATTCCCACCCTATCGCTAATTGACCGTATGATAAACATTCCCTTGTTTCCGATAAGGTAGAAGAGGTAAGCGATGTTTTTTTCTAAGTAAATTCAGAATGTCCAGTGTGTAAGTTTATTAATTGGAAAAATCGGCGCCTGATAGGGCGATAGTTCAAATATAGCGCAACTACTGCGCAATCTTGCGGGAAAAAACGTTGCCTGTGAACAAATCCACGTGATGGTGGAAAGGAGAGTAATTCTCTTTCGGTACTTTGTAACCTAAATGAATGAATGAAATGAAATGTCCCTTCAAGGCAATCATAAGTGATAAAATACTTATATGAAATTTACTTATCATGGCGTACAAGTGATAAGTAAATCTTATTTGACAGACGATAAATGAATGACAATGGTCATTATCTCAGATAACTCCAGACATTTAATTGTCACTCCTTGTAACTTTCTTATACAAGTACATTATCTCATCTCACAAGATATCGCCTTCTCATATTTTTATCTGTGACCTAAATTATTTCAGCAAAACAATTTTATTTTAGTAATATAGGTAAAATCCATTGCTAAAATATTCGAGCTTATCAAAGATACTTATTGGATTTTCTGATCTTTCCATCCCTTCTGATACTCACACACAAAAAAAAAAACATAATTGCGTAGTATATTATTTTTGTTGCAAATTTCCTGTACAACATTGATGTTGATTTTCCAGAAAATGATTTTACCCCAAAAAACTGCAGAACTTCATGAACTATTTTTAGTGTAGTATCTACTACCCATACTATATCTATGATGAGGTGTTGTTGGTTTAGCTTTGTCGGAAACACAGCTAAACGCAAAACATGACAACTGTTGACGCCGTCGTCGGGAAAGCAACACCTATGTGCCACCTTTCTGACATTCGTCCTAGGCGACACAAAAGTAGGGACGTCTTTACAAGGATCCCTATAACAGTGTTTTGTTAATTATCTTTAATATATATATATTTTGAAGCTACATATTCTCACGATATATGGTACGAAATAGAGGAAGGTCACACCAGTTGCTAGTCTACCTTTTAAAACTTCTAGAAATTCATTTTCAGTCTTCATAAAGCGTTCCAAACGCATCATATCCGATATTATATACCTGTAACCAGTAAACTTACCTGTGACGTGTATATACATATATACTCTATACCTGTAACCAGTAACCAGTAACCTTACCTGTGACTTGTTACCTGTGACTTGTATATACATATATACTATATACCTGTAACCAGTAAACTTACCTGTGACGTGTATATACATATATACTATATACCTGTAACCAGCATACCCGGAACCTTCTCCACAGCACGCTGTATAACGAAAGTGTGGTGACCTTCCTACCTCATATAGGAATAATTATACAGGACTTTAATTTCTTTAGGAATTTCGATATTCGATTATTCTATTCCACGCCTAAGAAGTCGAACTTGTCACCATAGAGAACGGTTTTAGATTATATTTCAATCATTTCAAATACAAAACAGTGATCTCTCTTCTTCTTTTTTTTTTTTGTTTTTTTTTGTTATTATCTTTTGTTTGTTGATTTTTTTATCCTTATACAACTAGTCAGACCAACAAGTATTCAACACGTATGACTTCATAAATATCTCCATAGAAGAGCATGGTGTCGGCCATTAAACCTTCCAATGGTCTCCATCAACCTGTGTCTCTCAAAACCTTGTGTTGTTATATTTCCCTGGTAGTCAACCTACAATGTATATCATGGGAATCGTGATAACGGGAACAACTCTTTGAATATCAAATCCACTGGTGAATGTTAAAGCTGAAGGTAGGGCAAGCATGAATGCTACTATCTAGAAATGGTAAATTATATATTGGTAAATTGAAATCATCAGGCTTATCAAAGAGGTAAGTTGTAAGATAAATCTTCTGGACAGGCATAGATAGGAGTTATCACCCCTTCATCACGAGTCAGAGACAATGGTTGTCGCTGCCGCGGTGGTTTTTCGTCTTATCGACAGTATATAGGCAATAAAATAGTCTACAAAAGAGACATTTTAGTGTCATTTCCCTGACGACCGGTTTCTGTCACGTGGTTTGTGACGGTCTGGTGACAGAGCACACTCCTTCCTTAAAACTGTTGTTTTAGCTAACATAACACCGACCCTGGTAACATTACGCGGACAAATGGTGAACCTACATGTATCCTTACCATCAATTTATATAATCTGGACGTCAAGCTGATAGTAGTAATTTCGTAGAGTATAAATATCACATTATATAGACAATGGTTTTGACTGAACCTATAATGTACCTCGTTGGGCAGACACACACGAAGGCTAATCGATCTTAAAAGCTCTAAACTTTTAAATTTAGCTTAAAAAAGAACTCGAAAAAACAGGGAGATAGCTGGTTTTACTAAATATTTTAAACGTCAAATTAGCGATGGCCGTTTATGCGTTTGTGAAGTGTATGTGTATTTGGGAAGGTTGCGGTCTGTTTTTGTTTGTCTCCTTACCGAAATGGCGAAGCTGATGTCAACTTTTTAGTATAACCCCATCCAGTCACTTTATGCTGACAACGGACGAACCAGTCGTCCCACTCACAACATAGTGAACACAAATCAGGAGTAGAAACTACCTTTTGTATCGACTTTGGTATGTCTCGACCAGGGGAGAGAACGCTGACCCAAAGTCTTTTTCAGAGGTCTAACGCTCAACTAAAGGCAAAATGTTAGCAACCAGCTTCTTAATGCTCTTGAAAAACAGCTCATGTTTGTTGTTAATTGTTATTGTATTATTGTTAAACGTCTTATCGACAGAAAATAAAGCCAATAAAATAGTAACTTCTAGAAGGTAGATATTTTTTGTGTCATTTCACTGATGACGTGTTTGATATGTTTCTCGTTGGTGGTTTGTTACGGTCTGGTGACAGAGCACACTCCTTCCTGACAGGGCCAAACACACAAGTACAGCTGAGATTGAGGAAGTAACAGGTATCTTTGGAATGTTATCAAGTTAAAACGAATTAAAAAAACAAATCCCAGGTATACAGTACCGCTAGTTCGTGTGAATTGTTTCTACTACAAAAGAAAATCTTTTCTCAGGACGAATTGGCCTGATTGTTGTCAACGTGTGTTCATTTCATAATACCAAATTGGGTGTTAGAATATGACTTAAGTGAAATGCCACAAGTCAATATGTGAAACTGACAATTT
>NW_022981630.1:0-7864 GCF_902652985.1 Pecten maximus
GGTTTTGGGGACTCAGTAAGGGAGGAAGTGGGACCATTGGTGCTGAATCAACTTGTGTTGTGATGGTTGCCGAAATATTAAGTTGCAATTATCATAAACCCCCATATTTATATCCAACATGTTTTTACAATCATTTTACATTCTATATTACCAGGAAACTGTATTTCATGCCTTGGTGACCACCGGAAAAGAGGAGGCCATGTTCCTTACCGAGACAGCAAGCTGACAAAGCTTCTGGCAGACAGTCTAGGTGGCAGTGGAGTCACCCTCATGGTAAGTGTGCAGGAGGAATAGAATCTGTTTTTTTTTTTGTTGAATTACACTGAATTATGTCCTTTTTCCGATTTCAGCTCTGATGTTTCTATTTGAGATAGAGGATATCTTCATTTTTATAGAATCATCAATTTTAAAAGTGTACTAAGCTCAAAGTGGTTCAAGAATAGCCTTCCCCAAACTTTTATATTTTACACTAGAGGAAAGGGCATAAACACTGTATTTGATGATAAATATTAAAGTAACTTTGTTCTTACAATTCAATTTGTAATCCTAATTACACTTGGTAAACATGTATAACCAAAAGAAAATGTGATCACTGCTTAAAAAAATGCAAAATATAACAAACATTTTTAACAAATACCAAAGATTAAAACAAATATTTTCTGTTTTCAATTCTATCAATAAATTAACAAGTATTTGATTTAAAATACAGGAGCTGTGAAAAATATAAGCAAAGTGATGATCTGGCATCTCAGCTTTATTAGCTTGTAAGGCCTGGGAAATCAGAATAGTATTGTTACTGTAGTTCAGGACTACACATGTAGGAAATTTGTGGTCCACATCTCCTTAATGATGAGGATTACATTTCTCTGTACAAAACAATGGTTACCCTGTGTTACCTGTGTCTGCCTCACGCCCAGCCTCCGTATCTGACGACAGGTATTCATACCTGTCTTCAACCTCGTTAGGACCTGTATTGATTAACCTAAACAAATCTGTCTGTTACCACGCACTAATCAATAATACTGTGTCTTCAACTTGTAAAAAGAATTGTGAAAACACAAACTTATTGTGATTTTTATCAGCTACAAATATCTAATACCATGTTAGCGCAGCATTCTTATTGAATTGGTTGTTGAATGTACAACTTGGTTTTATGGATTTCTTGTTGTGTTATATAGACATCCCAGTTTCCTGTAAATTTATTCAAACTATTTGACAGTTCTTTTTTCATGTTTAATTTACTTAATATAATCATTAGGATTGCAAGTGTAAGAATGTTGTAAATGTTTAATTAGAGACAGATAAATTATGAATTTCATTAAAAAAAGGAAAGGTATATGTATTATGGATTTCACAGGAAAGGAACAGCAGGATTGTCCAGAAATTGATTTCCATGGTATAATTAGAGTGTATCTCCCGTCCTTTTATAGTTCCTTCTACACGGGACTTCATTTCCTGTAGAGCTTACACAGGTTTGCACTTAAGGTCCCAATCTATAGGTGGAAGTATTTCAGTCTAAATTTCGAGTTATTCGATCATTTCAAGTAGGATTTTTATTGGTGGGACCAAATTTACACTTCATATTATCCAAGTTTTTCAAGTTTTCCGAATCGAGTTTTCCGAGTTTTCTTTACTAGGATAAAGAGAGAATTTGGCCGGGACTGACGAAGTACTTCAAGTTAAGCGGGGTATTCGAGTTTTCTGAGTTTGAGTTAACGAAGTTCCACTGTAGTTTGTTTGGTTAACAGTGTGTAGATATTTGGATAGAGATTTCAAACAAAAGATTTTTATACTGAGTAGGTACGAGAGGCAGCAGTAGTAGTTCAGACATGTTCAGATATGCTGTTACATCATTAATGTATTTCAATATAAGAAATTAAACCAGTACTGTTGCAGTATTTCAGTTATAGAAGAAAGGAAACCAAAACACAAGCACTTGCCAAACTTGGACAGTTTATGCACATGCATATTAAACTAATTCAACACAAAACCCTTTTTGCATTTCTCATGATTGGAGACTATTCAATTTTTGTAATACTTTGTATGTATATTGCCGCTTCATGTATACCTATCAGTGATATAATTTGTTGAGTTTGACAATTTTATTGCTGACTTTCTACATGTAACAACCAAACAAGGTATTCTTTGACCAAATCTATCTATGATAATTTATGTTCATATTTTGTTCCAGATTGCCTGTATCACCCCCTCATCCCATCATATATCAGAGACCATGAACACACTGAGATATGCCAGCAGAGCCAAGAAAATCAGAACTAAACCACTAATCAAAATGGTAAGTGATGTACTTCTAACCTGGCGGCCCCAGTTTCATGACCCTTTCTTCAAGTAAAAAGAATTCTTCATTTAAGTTTTATGCTTTTTTAGCGGGACTAGACTGGGTCCATCATCGGTGACCAGGTAGCTCAATTGGTAGAGCAACCAGCTAGTGTTCAGAGGTCCCGGGTTTGAACCCCGGTCTGGCCGCTACATTTACTCCTCTCCTATTACACTTTAGAGACTATTTTTGGAGATTTGGGGGAGACAAATTCCTGAAATCTTTATAATCTTTTAATCTTTTAATCTCTTTTAATCTATTTTAGAATTCCCTTGAAGAAAATTAAATTCCTAGCAAGGGAATGTTAATGATAGGTATTCTGAGGTCATTGTCTTGTTGGTATACAAGCTGATTGTTTAAGTATTAATGCTCTTGTTAATTATACTAATGTAATATTAAAAATACTTGAATATGTGTTAATTGTGAATATAGCTTTCTTTTTCTTTTATGACAGGATCCTAGAGAAAAGTTGATTATGAGTCTGAAGAGAGAGATAAAAATACTCCGCAATGAAAATCAGTATTTGCGTCAACAGGCAAGTAATTCTAGTCAAACATTGGAATGTCCAAAATCTAACAGAAATTTTTTGGAAAGCTTTCTTTAGAATATAAGTTTTGGTATATGAATATATAATTTCAGTTTCTAATTTATTTGTTTATTTGTATTTAATATATATTTGTATTTTTATTCACAGTTGGAGTTCCCAGAGAAAACTAAAGCAGCCATGCAGAATGAAAGTGATGAGAAATATAAGAAATTTCTGAAGGATCAAGAAAATAACAAAAGTATGAGAGCATAAGTTTTATAAAGATTCTGTTACATATTAATTCGCGTCCTGAGGATGCGGTCCGGAGGATGTAGGAGTAGTAATTTCACGATATTACATGGTTGTACCTGAATGGTTTTTGTGTACCTCATTGTTTGATAGTTCACAGATTTCCCTGTATTCCTAAATCAGTTATCTGGTGGCAAAGTTTGTTGGCTTCCTAACAGTTCATGGCTAACAGTAATAATCCTGACCCTACATAATGACCGCTAAAATCACTGTTATCATATAAAAAAAAATTTCAGTGAATTTTCATGAGTTTGTTAAAAAGGCTGATTTTAACAAAACTTCACATGCTGAAAGATATTGGTTTGAAATTCCATTTTCGCATTATTTTCTGTTGCATGAATCATGAAAATTTTTGCAACACCATTTTGACATTGCTTTAAATTTGGTAAGAGTTTGAAGGAAAGTTTGGTTTGTAGTTAATTTTTATTTCTTCCAACATAATAAGATACAAACGTAAATTACTTGAATACTATGGGGAAAAAGCTGTAAATATTTCTTTTTCAACATACAAAATTTCATTAAAATCCACCCTCGAATGAAGTCCGGATAATTGACAGAAAAAAGTTGAAAATACAAATAACTTTAAGTAAATTTTGACATTTTGAACATTTGTCACACTACTGTAGATGGAGATTTCTCCAGTTCTACAAATAACTTGTTCCACGGTTTAGCTGTATTAGCTTCACACTATTGAATATCTGTTGTTGTTTAAATCTCAGGCAGTGACCAGCCTAAGAAGGATCCCAAGTCTGAGGAAGCTGGCTTATATGAAATGTTACAGGAATATATGATTGAAAATGAGGCTTTAAGGTAATGTTTATGATAATATCATAATGCAAATGAATTTTCAGTAGATTTAATTTGACAAGCTTTTAAGTTAACAATTTTTAGTTCAAAATGTATGTTAAATAAATTAGGAAAGAAAAATTAATTTGGATATTTGGAAAGAATGTACAGAAACAGAGCATACCAATTAAGAAGTGTATTTAGATAAAAGAAGAGAGAAAGTTAGTGAGTATATTTTTTTTACTATTTAATTCAGTTTCTTAAATTTTCTTTTAAAGGACTGAAAATGCTGATCTACATGCAACAAAAGACAAGATTCGACGAGAACAACAACTTCTATACAAAGACAATGAGAAGATGATGAAGAGGATCGAGGATTTAGAAAGGTACAGAGAAAACTTGACCTCTAACCTCAGAGCAGGTTAATTTTCCTCCTGAATTGACTTCTGATATTCACACTGTAGATGAATGAACACACTTAAACTCCAATAAATGTATGCAAGAATGACGTTAAAACCTCTGTCACTATGATGCCTCTTGGTTCATTTCCTTCTTGATTACCATCCTCATTTAGACCATAACTAATGGTTATTTTCAAGGTCACATGTTTTCCCAGGATTTTTTCCCCCCTTTTTTTGCAAAAAATAATATTTTGAGAAAAAAAACCAAGGACATAATGGTTAATTTTGTAATTTTCATGACAATACATCGTTTTTTTAAGTCAAATCCTTTGATAAACATCAGATATATTAACCATTGAGAAAGGGAAAAGTTTTACAAAATGTCTTATTAATGCTAGAAGTTAATTGGACAAATAATGGCAATATAGTGTGGGTTTTCTGTCCAGTTTTTAGGTCATCTGACCCAAAGGGTCAGGATGACCTATAGCCATCCTGCTTCGTCCACTGTCGTCCGCCGTCCGTCGTGCACCATCCATAAACTTTTCACATTTAAAACTTAAGTTTCAGCAGTAGGATTGAGCTGAAACTTGCCAGGAATGATCCTGAGATGGTCCTGACCATGTGTTGTTATTTTTCGGGTCCGTTCGAAATCCAAGATGGCCACGATAGCCGCCATCTTGAAAACACATTTTAAACTTCTTCTCAAGTTCCACCAGTGCTATTGAGCTAAAACTTGCCTGAAATGATCCCGACCAAGTGTTGTTATTTCTCGGGCCGATCCGAAATCCAAGATGGCTACCATAGCCGCCATCTTGAAAAACATATTTTAAACTTCTTCTCAAGTTCCACCAGTGCTATTTGAGCTGAAACTTGCTTGGAATGATACCAAGATGATGCCGACCAAGGGTTGTTATTTTTTGCGTTGGTCTGAAATCCAAGATGGCCACCATAGCAGCCATCTTGAAAAACACATTTTAAACTTCTTCTCCAGTTCTGCTGGTGCCATTGAACTTGAAATTGGTGCGGATGTTAAGGGAGGGGAGCCAACAAAGTGTTGTTATTTTTCGGCCTCGTAAAACCTTTCACATGGCAGCCATTTTGTAACATGATTGTGCAATCATGGTTTTCCTGAACAACACCTGTTTCAAACTTCTCAAATTCCACCAGTGAGATTCAGCTCTTACTTACCAGAAATGATCCGGAGATGGTCCTGACCAAGTGTTGGTATTTATCGAGTCGGTCAGAAATCCAAGATGGCAGCCATCTTGAAAAACACATTTTAAACTTCTTTTCCAGTTTCACTGGTGCCATTGAGCTGGAAATTTGTGAGGATGTTAAGGAAGGAGAGCCAACAAAGTGTTGTTATTTTTCGACATTGTAAAAACTTTGACATGGCAGCCACGGTGGCTATTTTGTAACATGATTGTGCAATCATTGTTTTCCTGAACAACAGCAAATTTCTTCTCAAGTTTCACCAGTGGGATTTAGCTCAAACTTACCAGAAATTATCCTGAGATGGTTCTGATCAAGTATTGTTATTTGGGTTGATCCAAAATCCAAGATGGCCACCATGGCCAACAGTGCCACTATACTCGCTACAGAGAATGTATACTACAATAGTATATGGGTTTTTGGAGTCAGACGACCGTTATTGTTATTTATTCAGTATTAACATCACATAAATATAAAGAACTGTATGACTGGTATTCATTAGAAATTTACTGTGTTATTCAGAATCTACAGATACTTCTAAAGGAAAATATGAAAAGTGACATGCATAGCATACAATGATGTCCTTATATATATAAAATAAAAAAAGATAATGCTAAAGATTTAAAATATCTTTTTGATAATCTTATTCTCTAGTTTCAATTCTAAACACATAGATCCAAGTTTAATTTTCAAGGTTATTTTAATTTTACAGCAATTTCTTCGGGTAAGAACTAGAATAAAGAAAGACAAAGCATGTAATTTGGACCTTAAGTTGGGCCTGATGTTTTTTTGTGACATGGTGTGTACTTGTAGAAGGTTTATAACAATGAATTCATGCATGCCATTGTTCAAAGTCACCATAGCTTGTTTTCGTTACTCTGTGGAAATCAACATTGTATAACTTATACAGTGCATGTGTTTGCATTGAAAAAAAGCATTAAGATGTAATTTTGAAGGATAGAATAGAAAATACTACTATATACTTGCCAAGAAATTTGATTTTGAAATTCAGTAACTGTAATCATACCTTTGAATTCATGCTAATTTTAAAAGTTGAAACAACAGCAGAATTCATATAATCTTGCTTTTTGCTGAACATTTTAAATCCATTGCACCACGACAAAAATTAAAATATGACAGCTAGCTGTTTATGCATACCCTAATATATATGTCAAAACAGTTGTGAGTGGTAGGTTTTTGTCTGTTGTTTTGGTTTATTTGAAAATTTTATGAAAACAAAATCAAAGATTTGCAAGTATGCTAATGATTGTTTCTATTCCTCAAAAGAAAGATGAATTTATAACTTCTGATAACAATTCAGTTACAGTGTTCAGTTAACAAGCTGGCTTTGAACAATTTGGCTCAACAGATAAAGGACTAAAGGCAGCATAAAACACAACAAGCTAGGATTCTTCCAGGATTTCTCTCTGGTTCCAATTTTTTGGAAAAGAAACATAATTTTTCTGATTTGTTCTGATAAACTTGAGAAGCAAAAACTTGATTTCTCTTGACAAAAAAAAAATTAAATTAAATTAAAAAAAAAACAAACAAACAAAAAAAGTGAAATTTAGGTCAGATTCCTTAAATTTCCATGAACAAAATATTTAGCATTAAATGAATTTGTTGAATATTTTCCAAGAAATTTCAACCAAGTCTAGGAGCTAGAGTTGGGTTGTGTAAGATCCATAGAGTTTCCTATATAACTTCATGTATGTCACTTTATGTAATCAAATGATTTCTGGCAAATTTTTTCTTTAAATTTATTTGTTATAATTATTTAAAATAGCTATGCTTATCACACGTTGTTTGTATATTCAATAACAGATGAATGGGAAAAAATCTGACTTTGCTGATATCATTTGAACATAATAATATCACAGTTACTTTTGCTAGTACATGAATACGGTTTTTTTCAAATGGAGGGAACCAGAGTACTGCTAATTACATTGCTACGCAGAAAAAAAAATGCTTAAAAACTACTACATATGTATATGATATAATTCTCCTGTAGAGTTGCTATGGTAACAGTACAGGCTACTGTGGCTACCAAATAATAATGAGGTTCTTCCATTTTAATATAGCAATTAATTTTAGTATGTATGTAGATAAAAACAGAGTTTTGTTGTAACATCATATATGTTTATATGGTTTGGAACAGTTTTTTCATGGGAAGAATGTTTAATATTTTGTACTAATTAATTTGGAGGAAGGTTTAGTATCATAACTGATTATCTAGAGATGGATTATCAAGTCAAAAAAAACTTAGTTCACCTGAAAATTTAATATACAACC
>NW_022981631.1:0-8004 GCF_902652985.1 Pecten maximus
CCAACAGGAACATTGTTGTTAGAAGAAATCCTAGTGGAGGCCAAATTCTACCAGCTGTCTGGGTTAGAGAAGCTATGTGAAAGGAAAATTGAAGAATGTAAAATTGTATCTTTGAAAAACAAATAGACAGAGTGACAATAATGTAATTCAACGAGTGACTGCATATAATTATTATCCTTAGTATTATACAGTGATGTGCATATTGCAATATATATATTTAATTCAAAAAGAATGAATTATTTAAAGAACACTGGATATTTAAATCATTAATTGTCAAAACAGTAACTTTCCGCCTTACCAGAATGCCGTGGGCATTCGGGAAGTCTCGGGTGTCTTCGAGCGTCTGGTGAGAGCGCACGATTCGTTGAGAATGTGGATTCCGGAATGCGGTGGGCATTCGGGAAGTCTCGGGTGTCTTCGAGCTTATGGCGCACGATTCGCTGAGGAATGTGGATTCACTATAATACATACAGTACCTGGAATTTACCGGACGATACTTACCTGAACATTATTAGTTGTACCAGTATTAATATTTTCCAAAGGAATCTCTGATTATCCCATCATAAAGTTGACAAGGATGTTATATGGACCAGCAAATACCTGGAGTGGATGAAGATATTCCTGGAAACAAGTGAGAGGAAAGTCATATAAATTCTAAGTAACATTGAAATGAAATTAACATTTATGCCATGGACTTCGGCATTGTGAATATCTATGGACACTATATATATAGTACTTGATGTTATCAAGTCGAGCGTTACCAGACATTCATAGTTTAAATCATTATATATAATCATTGTTCACTTTAGCCAATGTTAAGTTTTGCAACGTTACAGTAATACTTCAATATTATAAGTTACAGTTAATATTTCGAATATCATCGTAGATATAACTTGTGAATTTTTACGTTGTTGTACATAATGTTTATATTTAATTATTATTCAAATTCGAGACGAATTTTATAAAGTGGACGGGCAGTGTAACGTACCTCAAAATAAGCATCATCGTGGTCGAGGAAAATAGTTTGAATATTGGCGGTAAAATGTCGATCCATGCGAGATGAGAATGTTGGATTGAAAGAGTTGTATTTGCTTTTATAAGAAGTGCGAGCATGGAAGTTGACGATCTTGGGTTGTAAGAGTATCTCATTTTAGTATTAACCCATACCTTGACAGTAGTTAAGTCTTAATAGACACGCTGTTGTAGTTTATATCTCCGGTAAACACGTCTCGTATGGCGGCCGCCATCATGTTTTTCCATAGAGCGTATGTGAACCGGAAGTGACGTAAAAGTGCGGGAGTTTCAAACATAGTATGCGCGAGGGCGCATTCGATAAGGGTATAAAAGGCAGAAATTCTCGGCATCTTTACCATTCATAGAGATTTACATGAATTGAAAAGAGATTTCACATCTTAAGATAAAAAGATGAATTTATTGGAGCAAAGGGTAAATGAAATTAGAAATGAACCTGTAGTGGCAAATAATTTCATTAGTGAAGAGCCCATGCTCCATTCTCATTCTATCAATGACCAGAATTTCAATGGTATTCCTTCAAGGCAGATAACAAAATCCATCCAGATAAAACCCCCAACATATGATGGAGACGATGATTTTGAAGATTATCTATCACAATTTGAGACAATATCACAAATTAATAACTGGGACAGTCGGTCTAAAGCCCTATACCTGGCAAGCAGTCTAAAAGGTTCAGCAAGATATATACTCAGTGAACTAAACACATCACAAAAACATGACTTCAACACGTTAGTCAAAACATTAAATGTGAGGTTAGGTTATGAGGAGAGAGCTGAGATGTTCAGAGCAAAACTACAGACAAGACCACCAGGGAAAAACGAATCCTTGTCAGAACTAGCACAAGACATTAGAAAGTTGACTCGACGAGCCTATCCAACAGCTTCTGATCCAACTTTGTTCAATGTGTTAGCTTTAGAACATTTTATTGATTCCATCCCAGAGTTCGAAACTAGAATAAAGTTAAGAGAACTTAGACTCAAAGACATAAACGAGTCTGAGATGCATGCAATACGTCTAGAAGCATTTAAACAAGCAGATAGACAACGTGGTAGGTTAGTACATGTGGTAGAGACAGAACCTAACTTGGCAGTCAATAACACAAAAACCTAACACAGAAACAACAGGCATCGACTTTCAAACCTTGAACAAGTCCATAGGAACTTTTAAATCAATCTACACAACAGTTAGTAGACACACTAAAGAGAAGTGACCAAATCCAACCACAACACAAGAGAAATTCATGGAATGGTAACAGTCATCAATCAAAACAAAATGGTGACAATAACAGACATCAATCTAGGGGAAACTGGAATTATAACCAGAATCAATCCAAGGGAAATAACTGGGGCCATAGCCAGAATCAATAAAAAAGAAATAACTGGGGTCATAACCATTACCAAACAAGGGGAGGTAACTGGGGCAATAACCAGACTTTTCCAAACCGTCAGTATGGTCAAAGTAACCAGACTCCAAACTCAAGCTATCAGATACCTCAAGAAAACCAGCAGGAATGTGTGAACCAGACAGATCTCTCAGTTCCGGGAAACCTCTAGATGCTGGGTTTGAGGGTCAAAAGTCAGCAGAGAATCTGGGAGGGACCCATGATATTACAGTCAGTAGTATCAACGACAAACAAGGATTGTTTGTATGTACCAAGATTTGTGATCAGTATACACCTTTATTGATTCATACTGGAGCCAGGTATCAGTATTCTAAGCCAAGCATTTATTAATAAATTAAGATCTTCACTAGATCTCCAGATTGAACCATTTAAATTGAACTTGGTAACAGCAACTGGGGAGAAGAAACCTTTTATTGGTAAGTGTACGCTAGAAACTACTCTTGGAAAGACTACAATAACCCATGAGTTTCTTGTCGCTGATATAGGTCAACAAGGTATAATTGGCCTAGACTTCATGACTAAACACATAACCGATCTATCTTTGAAAGAAAGTTATCTTTATATCAGAAGGGAAAAAGTTCAATGTTTTAGGTTCCAAAATGGAACTGAACCTACTTGCTGTAGGGTGTCACTTTCTGAAGAGGTAAAAATACCCTCAAACAGTGAAATTATTGTTCCTGGGAGAATTATGGACCCAATTTTTAGGGAGACAACTGCTCTAGTAGAAGCTACACCAAGATTCATGGAAAAACATGAAGTATTAGTGGCTAAGAGTCTTGTTGATCCTACTAAAAGAGCTATTCCTTTACGTTCACTTAACATAACTGATCAAGATTGTGTATTACACAGAGGATCAGTGGTAGCTACAATTCAAGTAGTTAGAGAATGTGTTGAAAACCCCCAGGAGGATGTTAGTATCAATCAAGTGAGGTCAGAAAACTCTCAAACTGAACTACCAAAACACTTGGTATCCCTCTATGCGCGTAGTTGCTCTAACCTAAATGAGAAGGAACGGGAAGCTCTGAAAAATCTATTACTAGATTACCCAGATACCTTCTCTAAATCATCAAATGATTTAGGTTTGACAGATCTAGTGCAGCACCAGATAAACACTGATAATGCTAAACCTATAAAACAACCCCCCAGACGTGTACCACTCTCCTGTAGACAAGAGGTAGACAAAAAAATAGAGGACATGGTTCTCAAAGGTGTAATTGAAGAATCTGATAGTCCATGGTGTTCTCCAGTTGTACTAGTTCGTAAACGAGATAACACCATAAGATTTTGTATAGATTATAGAAGACTCAATGATGTAACCATCAAAGATAGTCATCCAATACCAAGAATAGATAGTACCCTTGATGCATTAGCCGGATCAAAGTGGTTCTCTACCATTGATCTTAAAAGTGGTTATTGGCAGGTGAAGTTAGATCCTCTGGACCGACCCAAATCAGCTTTTTCAGTAGCAGGTGGAGGTCTATGGCAGTTTGTCACACTTCCATTTGGATTATGTAATGCTCCCAGTACATTTGAAAGATTAATGGAGAAAATTCTGAAAAACCTTTCTTTCCAAATATGTATGGTGTATCTAGACGACATCATAGTCTTTTCAAATGATTTTGAAACACATCTAGAAAACTTGAGACAAGTTTTTGATAGACTTAAAGGGGCAAACTTAAAATTGAATGCAAAAAAGTGTCATCTATTTCAACTTGAAGCATCATTTTTGGGTCATGTAGTGAGTGAACAAGGAATTACAACAGATCGAGAGAAAATAGATGCAGTGAAATCATGGCCAATTCCTAAGAATGTAAAAGAGGTCAGACAGTTTCTTGGCTTCATATGTTCTTACTATAGGAAATTTGTAAACAATTTTGCAATCATTACAAAACCTTTGTACAAACTTACAGAACTTTCTCAGAAGTTCTCATGGTCAGATGATTGTCAGGCTGCATTTGATCTGTTGAAGAGGGCTCTCACTAGTTCTCCAATCTTGGCTTTTCCATCTCCCAAAGGGCAGTTCATCTTGGATACAGATGCCTCCAACTTTGGAATGGGAGCAGTCCTGTCACAAGTACAGGAAGGAAGAGAAAAAGTCATTTGTTATTACAGCACAACTTTCAGTCGAACTGAACGTAAATACTGTGTAACAAGGAGGGAACTACTAGCAATCGTTAGCTCTATTAAACAGTTCCACCACTATCTATATGGACAAAACTTTAAAGTAAGAACCGATCATGGTGCTCTCACATGGTTACTTAACTTTAAGAACCCTGAAGCTCAACTAGCTCGGTGGTTTGAAATTCTGTCTTCTTATCAATTTCCTATTGAATACAGAGCAGGCCGTGTGCATAACAACGCAGATGCCATGTCTAGACGGCCATGTAAAGAGTCAAACTGTGGTCATTGTGAAAGAGCTGAACAACAAAGAATTGATATGTCATCTGAACACGAAGATGATAAAGTAGAAAATGTATTTGTTGTTACCAGGTCTTCTGAGTCAAAGAAAGCTAAACTTGTGGCCGACCCCAGAAATGGACTGGACAACATGGACAGGGAAGTCGCTGGGCTACCTGTGGTAGAAACATAAGTAATATAAACAAACCACAAACAAATGACAATAGTTCTCAGATTCCTTATACAAATCTCATTCAAGAAATGCAAGGGAAGGATTTTGTATTAAAAACTATTACTGAGTGGGTAATATAAGGTAAAAAGCCTGATTGGAGTGAAATATCTCACATGAGTGAGGAGGTAAAATACTATTGGGTCAGATAGGATTCCATCCAGGTCAAAAATGGTATACAACCCACCTATCAAATGGTGATCCCTAAAACCCTCACCACATTAATACTTCAGTACCTTCATACCAGTATTACTGGAGGTCATTTGGGTATTAAGAAAACATTGTCAAAAGTCAGAGAGAGATATTTTTGGCATAAAATGTTGAAAGATATTCAAAATTGGTGCAAGACATGTGATAAATGTGCTGCACGAAAGTCACCCAACAAACGTGCACATGGTCCATTACAAACTTACAATGTAGGTGTTCCTATGGAACGATGGGCAATGGATGTTTTGGGTCCTTTACCACTTAGTAATCATCAAAACCAGTATCTTCTTGTAGTTGCTGATTACTTCACCAAATGGGTAGAGGCTATTCCTATGAGGAATCAAAAGGCCACAACCGTAGCACAGAAATTTATCAATAGAATAATTACTGTTTTTGGGGTACCAAGTCAGCTTCATACTGATCAAGGAGCTAACTTTGGATCTGATGTGTTTAAGGTAGTCTGTAATATACTTGGTATAGAAAAGACGAGGACCACACCCTACCGACCACAATCAGATGGCATGTTAGAGAGGGCAAACAGGACCATAGAGTCTATGCTCTCAGCTTTTGTGTCAGAAAACAAAAGAGATTGGGATGAGAAAATTTACCTTCTCATGATGGCATATCGTTCCGTTGAACATGATACAACAGGTGTTTCCCCCAATGAAGTGGTGTTTGGTAACCCCATCAGCCTTCCGGTAGATCTGGTACTTGGTCGTGTTGAAGCTGAAACATACAACACTCGTACAGACTATGCGTATCTTCTCAACAAACAGATAGAGAATATACATGAGTTTGCTCGTGAAAGGATTCAATTATCTTCATCAAACATGAAGAAGGGGTATGATAAACGGGTTCAAATGAATCGCTATAACAAAGCTGATGCAGTTTGGCGATACAACCCGCGTTACCAGGGTACAGGTTCAAAACTAAGTTGCCCATGGGAAGGTCCATATCTGGTTGTTGAACGAATCAATGACATATTGTATCGTATCAAGAAAAATCCAAGATCCAGAATTAAAGTTGTACACCACAATCACCTTAAACCTTACAATGGCTTAAATACACCCACATGGTTAAAAGATTAGGGGTGTTCACATATAAATTCATACACACACTAAAAGTATCCTGCTGAACCAGCTTAGACTATTATGCCTGGTACAATTTTTTTACAAAATTCACAGAATTATCTCCCTTGAATAAGATGGGAATTACCAAAATGATACATTTTTAAGAGAAATACCTAATAGTGGGTTATTCTCTATCAGACAATTTTTATTCTTTCAGTTGGTAACTCGCTACCTGTGTGCTATATGCAATGGGGACCAGGAGTTTAATAGGCAACTATATTGTGAGAGACATATCATGGCTGCCCATTCTGGGTTCGGCTATCGATGCAATGATTATCTGCAGGTGTACTCCAGAGAGGGAAAGCACAAGAAATGCACCTCATCAGGTTTCACCATCATTAAAAGAATGACGATGACCTTTACAGAGCTGAAAGAGGAAGAATACAGAATGTACGCCAGCAGGGCTACATCTTTAATAAAATCTATAAGAAGGGAAGCTATCACAAAAGCAGAGGTGACAGAGAGCATCAGAGATAGCTATTTACTGAAGAGGAAGGAAACTGGACGGAAAGATAACAATGACCAGGGAAAGAGGAACTTAAAGAGAAAGTGGTGTGAGGAAGACAAAATTGACAGAAAGGAAAATAATGAAGAAGGAAAGAAAGAGAAAACAGATTATATGGATACAGAAAGGAAAGAAATTGGGCAGAAAGAAGGAAAGAAGATTGACACAGAAAGGAAATAAATTGGACAGAGAGAAGGAAAGAAGATGGATACAGAAAGGAAGGAAATTGGAAAGAGAGAAGGAAAAGAGATAAATTCAGATAAGAAAGAGATAAAGGAAGTAGAAAACGTTTGGTATGCCAGAAAGCCGACCCAACCAGCACGGCCATATAATAAGAAGTTGAAATCAATAACCCAAAAGCCAGTAGTAAATGCAAAAGGGGACGCAGAGAAAACACAACCAACCAATGTGGACAAAAGGAGAAGTTGGCTTCCAGGGAGTCAGATGCTGGACCAACTAGGACTGAACATATCAGACTCAGACGAGGAAAATGACGTAGTTGAAATACATGTATCTACAGATGAAGAGGACATAGACGACCAGCAAGACATCAACAACAACGACAGAGGACAATCACCTGAGGACAAGGATGTGGATATTGCAAAGGACGACGACTCTAGATCTGTATCAGTTCGACTTATCACCGACGAGGACATGGAAAAGAAAGCCAAATCTGACAGACAAGACATGAAGAAGACTATTATCACCATTACACCACAGTATATACCAACCGGCAAAAGTACCATAAAGTTAAGGAAGATGGCTGCAATACAGAATAAAAGAATTATGGTCCAGGTTGCTGCTGGCTCCGGCAGAGGCCTTCTGTCCTTCGACCAGGGACGCCCGCATAGCCTGGTCGAAGGCGTCTGTCCCTCGTAAAAGTCGGTGTTGCCTGATGAGGTGGAGGTCCATCCTCGTGGTCGAGGCCATGCAGTCTCCAACCGGGCAGTGACACACTTTTCTGTTGCTGGCCACTGTTGCCCGGCGGAGACTGATTTCGTTCCTGGCCTCGACCAGAGACATCTTATGTTTCTGCAGCGGAATAAAAGATGCATAAGACACATGTCAAAGTTCAGGTCGGAAAATTGCATCGAATTTT
>NW_022981632.1:0-8204 GCF_902652985.1 Pecten maximus
TTTTATTTTTTAAAAATTTTTAAACCAAAAAGGGAAATTCTTTTTTTTTGCCCAACTTTAAAAAACCCAAATGAAAACCATTTTTTTAAAATTTTTTTAACCAGGTAACGAATTTTTTCCCCTGATCTACTCGGGGACGTATTAATACCATTGATTACTCCAATTCGATTTGTAAGTTATTCCATTGGTCAATTATTCGATAGGGTAAACTCTTTAACATAATTAGTTTACCTTCTTGCTGTTGTGACTCTTACTATTTAAATATTTCTGAAATGCATTCCGTTGTTCAAACTTTAGGCTAGATCATTGTTATACATTATCATGCGACACATAAATATGCTTTATGCACATGAAACGGTTATTACTTAAACTGTGTACATGTAATACACATTTTCCAGTCATCAGTGTGTAAGCCTTGTTAAATATAGCCGCAACTTCTGCTATTCGGAAAAAATGAACTTTCTCATCAAGAAAATGTAACTATATGCCAATCAACCCAACTATTTATTAAAAATACAAATAGATTTTAAAAATATCTTAATTGGAAATTAATGTACATTGTATTTTTGTCTTTGCGGACTCGGGTGACATTCGGGTGTGTGTGAAATGTTATAAATGAAGGACCAGAAAAGAAAAGGAGGAAGACACCACTGGCATGGATTATCATAGACATTAGACAAGTTTGAACGAAAGGAAAGTCGAATTGTGTACCAAAGTGATTGTTGCCCGAGTCCGCTTAGGTCTACCACAAAACTATTTGTCTTTTTGAAGTATTTAGATAAACATGTATATCCCATATATATAAGATTATTTGTATCAATATCTTATAAAATCTCTTTCTGTCTCTCTCTTCCTTCCCCCCCTCCAACTCCCCCTCTCTTCCCCTTTCTCTCCGTCTCCCTCCCCTTCTGTCTCTCTCTCTCTTTCTCTCTATTTCTTATAAAATTAGATTGTAAATATGTAAATAAAACTACCATCATGTGAATTTTTTCTCAATGTAAAATTGTATCGGGAGAGGGCTTAATATAAGTTGGAAAACTTGTGCCCAATCCCTTTGTAACAAATTGTAAATTACAAATAAAATGTTTAAATCATTACAGGTGGGGTCCTAAGCTACTTGCTCACTCATAGTAATATGTATAAGCAAAATACACATAACACAAATTGAACTAAAAATTCCTCTATAGGAATTCACATAAACAATGTCTTCACAGCTAAGACATATGAATTTCATTATTACATTGGTCGTCATATCAAGAGCAGAGATATGCATTTATTTCTGATTCATTAAATTTGTTATTACGCATGCGCTCTGATCAGCTTGTTCCTACGGATTATGTTATATGGGATTATTTAATCAGCCTTTACTGCTATATTCCAATAAAACAATGATATCATTTTCTCCGTATCCTTTATTTCGCAACTCAGCAACCTTTCTCACACAATTAATGAGATAACCATATTGTTTTAATCTGAATGGATGTCTTGTGACTGTTGCGCATGTACAGGTTTTACGAGTATTGATTTTTTTTTTTACTTTATAAATCCATTACAGATTATACATATTTGTATCTATGTCTCCAACCATGCGATATCCCATTCCTTCAGTTTATATGAAATATGACTAGAACATGTAAATGGAACTTACGAGTACTTCGACTTTTCTATAACTTCTGCGAAACTATCAATGTCACATATATGAAGGTTACACAAATTTTAAACAGTGTATTTAGTAATATGTCCCGTCCCCTGAACTTTGTATGGAACATCTCTACAAATGTGTCCAATTTCTAACGGCTTTTAGGGTCAATATTCAACGTTACACTGGTACCGCTTCAAGCTGTACCCTGTACCATATCACTGTACAAGCAAAATGTACAATAACAATCTAACCGGCACGATGTACACATGTAGCCTGTACGATATCACTGTATACAACATGATGTACCCCGTACGATATCACTGTACACACACGATGTACACATGTACTCTGTACGATATCACTGTACCCGACACGATGTACACATGTACCCTGTACGATATTACTGTACACTACAAACATGGTGTACACATGTACCCTGTACGATATCACTGTACACACACAATGTACACATGTACCCTGTACGATATCACTGTACACAACACGACGTACACATGTATCATATACGATATAACTGTACCCGGTACGATGTACACATGTAACCTGTACGATATCACTGAACCATACACGATGTACACATGTACCCTGTACAATATCACAGTACACACACGATGCACACATGTACCTTGTACAATATCACTGTATATATGTACCCTGTACGATATCACAGTACACACACGATGTACACATGTACCCTGTACGATATCACTGTACATATGTACCCTGTACGATATCACAGTACACACACAATGTACACATGTACCCTGTACGATATCACTGTACAGAACACGACGTACACATCTACGATATCACTGTACACACACGATGTACACATGTACCCTGTACGATATCACTGTACATATGTACCCTGTACGATATCACTGTACATATGTACCCTGTACAATATCACAGTACACACACGATGTACACATGTACCTTGTACAATATCACTGTATATATGTACCCTGTACAATATCACAGTACACACACGATGTACACATGTACCCTGTACGATATCACTGTACATATGTACCCTGTACGATATCACAGTACACACACGATGTACACATGTACCTTGTACAATATCACTGTACACACACGATGTACACATGTACCTTGTACGATATCACTGTACCATACACGATGTACACATGTACCTTGTACAGTATCACTGTACACACACGATGTACATATGTACCCTGTGCGATATCACTGTACATATGTACCCTGTACGATATCACTGTACACACACGATGTACACATGTACCCTGTACGATATCACTTTACCCGACAGGATGAACATATGAACGTTGTACGATACCACTGTACAAAACACGATATCACTGTACCCGACACAAGGTACACATGTACCCGGTACTATAACACAGTTATCCGGGTTTCGTGTTTGGTGTCGATCTCGTTCACATGACCAAAATGAGAGAAAAAGAAAAATCAAGACAAAACATGTGGAAACGAAAACTATATTTTACATAAACTTTTAAGGTCCAGTTTCCCTTTCGGTACATAGCTGATCTTTCAGCTGCCTAAATGGTTTTTAGAATAAGCTTCATGTGGAGTCATTTGCGTCAATTACCATGTGTAATCAGAGTTATAATCAATTACCGTAAAACGCAAAATGTAATTATAATTAAAACATTTCATTCCTTTTGCGTTTTGTTTATATATATACCACAGTATCAGAGAATGGTTTGCTGGAATGACAAACGGATCCCAAACAGTAATATAATGTTATCAGTAATGACCAAAGTTGGATGTATTTACGGATATTAGGGTATTTTACGTTACTGAATCACACTATTAACTCATTTTTACGAGTTTTTGAAATAAACTAAGGTAAAATTCCTATTTGTGGTATCCTCAAATATAATATAATCAGATCAAAACATAGGTAGTGTATCAGATCGGTTTGTATCTCCTGGCCTTGTCCCGCTTCCTGGTTATAAGGTAATTCCCGATCGAGTCACGCTACCTGTTTACTGGTAAACTGGTCCGGTCACACTACCTGTTTACTGGTGAACTGGTCCGGTCACACTACCTGTTTACTGGTAAACTGGTCCAGTCACGCTACCAGTTTACTGGTAAACTGGTCCAGTCACGCTACCTGTTTACTGGTAAACTGGTCCGGTTACGCTACCTGTTTACTGGTAAACTGGTCCGGTCACCCTACCTGTTTACTGGTAAACTGGTCCGGTCACGCTACCTGTTTACTGGTAAACTGGTCCGGTCACACTAGCTGTTTACTGGTAAACTGGTCCGGTCACACTACCTGTTTACTGATAAACTGGTCCGGTCACACTACCTGTTTACTGGTAAACTGGTCCGGTCACGCTACCTGTTTACTGATAAACTGGTCCGGTCACACTACCTGTTTACTGGTAAACTGGTCCGGTCACGCTACCTGTTTACTGGTAAACTGGTCCGGTCACGCTACCTGTTTACTGGTAAACTGGTCCGGTCAGGCTACCTGTTTACTGGTAAACTGGTCCGGTCACACTACCTGTTTACTGGTAAACTGGTCCGGTCACACTACCTGTTTACTGGTGAACTGGTCCGGTCACACTACCTGTTTACTGGTAAACTGGTCCAGTCACGCTACCAGTTTACTGGTAAACTGGTCCAGTCACGCTACCTGTTTACTGGTAAACTGGTCCGGTTACGCTACCTGTTTACTGGTAAACTGGTCCGGTCACCCTACCTGTTTACTGGTAAACTGGTCCGGTCACGCTACCTGTTTACTGGTAAACTGGTCCGGTCACACTAGCTGTTTACTGGTAAACTGGTCCGGTCACACTACCTGTTTACTGATAAACTGGTCCGGGCACGCTACCTGTTTACTGGTAAACTGGTCCGGTCACGCTACCTGTTTACTGATAAACTGGTCCGGTCACGCTACCTGTTTACTGGTAAACTGGTCCGGTCACGCTACCTGTTTACTGGTAAACTGGTCCGGTCACGCTACCTGTTTACTGGTAAACTGGTCCGGTCAGGCTACCTGTTTACTGGTAAACTGGTCCGGTCAGGCTACCTGTTTACTGGTAAACTGGTCCGGTCACACTACCTGTTTACTGGTAAACTGGTCCGGTCACACTACCTGTTTACTGGTAAACTGGTCCGGTCACACTACCTGTTTACTGGTAAACTGGTCCGGTCACGCTACCTGTTTACTGGTAAACTGGTCCGGTCACACTACCTGTTTACTGGTAAACTGGTCCGGTCACACTACCTGTTTACTGGTAAACTGTTCCGGTCACACTACCTGTTTACTGGTAAACTGGTCCGGTCACACTACCTGTTTACTGGTAAACTGGTCCGCTCACACTACCTGTTTACTGGTAAACTGGTCCGCTCACACTACCTGCTCACTTGTAGCCCGGTCCAGTCACGTTACCTGATCAACGGTAACTAGACCCAGTCTTGTTACTTGGTCACTTGTAACCGGGTCAAGTCACGATACTTGGTCACTGGTTACATGGTCCAATAACGGAACTAGGTGGATTTTTTTATCTTTTCAATTGAGTGTAGTTTTCCGTCCCTGTGTGATATCCTAGCTCCACATATTATATTCAATCCACAAGTTATTGCGACGAAGGGAGACGGCCACCAGTATCTGAATGACAAGGTGTGTAACACAAAATTAGACGATAACTAATTACACATGATTCTGCATATGATAATAAAATTAGATAATATAAACTATAAACACCTCAAACACGAATGCTCAATTTCATAGAGACAGTTCAGCTCCTTATATTGTATCCAATCCACACCTTATTGAGACAAAGGGATGCTGTTAATAGTATCATATTTACAACACAACCTTATACAAAATAAAATCAGTCCACAACTAATAAACATTGACTTCGAACTAGTGATATCAAGCACAAAATGAAATGGAAATTCTTTATGATTAGGATTAAATAATCATCACAGCAATGATTTTACATTTCCTTTAATTAAAGGAATAGTTAATCAATGTTTAATTGGAACCCGACGATTTCGGCGATGGTTTATCAGTTGAAGTTTGATATAAAATACTGTTATTACTGTTTTAAGTCATAACATGTCACAATGCACTTCGATTGTGATGGTAAACGTATACCCCAAGTGATCTGCTCGTGCTTGTGTCTGTTATTAACATTAGTAAAGCTCAAAGACCCGGATATGGTTGTCATTAAAATTAGTGGACACAAACTTGTCACCATTTACAGATATTGCCCATGGATCCACCATACCGTCCGATGACGTCAGTAGTTCCCTGACGTGTGTCCCGTCCCCAGACATCTGTATGACGTTGTCTGAACTATAACCACACACGTAGATGTTCCCCTCCCTGTCTACGTCTATTCCCCTAGCACCACTCACGACGCCAACCTTCATCACGTCCGTGTGACCTTTATCAGCCGACAGTCTGGACACCGTGACGTTTCTCGGGATGTCGTTACTGACACTGACGAGTGTGTCTCCCTTTACTGGGTCATGTGTGAGTGACCAACATGTACTGTTATACTGATGTAACAATTCAGCCACGCCGTCCTGTGTTACACTGTATACTCCTCCTCCATCTGTACCCACGATAAACCTCCCGTCTGTGTGTGTTATACCATAGCAGGCCTTACCGTTTGACATCCTGATCTCAGACGACAGGGAGAGTTTTGATGCCTCGACTTTCACGACACGTATACCACCAGGACTGTAGACAGCGACCGCCACAGTGTTGTTGTCCACCAGACACACATCATGGGGACGTCCTCGAATGGTCAACTCGTCCAGGAACTGTCCTTTGTCTGTAAACAGCTTCAGCTTATTGTTGTCGGTATCACTTACCACTATTTGATCACATGGAAGGTACACAACACCAAGGACACAGCAATTATATTTATCCGACGGAACCTTTATGTTGAACTTTCCGATTTCCTTCACTTTGCGTTCTAACAAGGGTGGTTTTATATCACAATGATTGCCAGGGAAACGTCGTGGTTGTTTCTCGATGATGATCTTTCCCATTGCGTCATCCCCAAGGTTGCCGAGTCCACTAATAACATGATGTTTAATGTTGACGGACGTGTACGACTTTCTCATCTCCGTGATCATGGTCTTACATGACTCCACCTCTGCCTGTCCTCTCTGGTACAACACTATCGTCTCAATGTGGTCATTTCCCTCTACGGCGGTAACGGACGACTTCATGGTATTTAACATACTATTCATCAGACGTTCACACTGCCGTAATGACGCCTCCATGTTTATCTTCTCTTCTTTGAATGACGCGATCAACTTGTCTGTGACGTCCTTCTGTAGCGTGTTTAGCCGTTTATCGACCTTTTGACGTAGATCGGTGATACTCTGTAGTGCGATTTCGTGGTTCTGTACCAGAGTTTGAAGTTGCTCGTTAAAGTCCTTAACTATTAAGTCAAAAACTTCCGTGTTTTTCTTCAGCATGTTTTGCATGTCTGCCAGCTGTGATCCATCTTTTAATTCCTGAAAATAGTCTATCGCTGTTGTCACCACTTCACAACGCCTGTGATCTTTGAAAACGCATATCTGGCATCCTAATAGTTGATGGTCCTCGCAATACCAAACTTTTTTCTCATCGTGTTGGTCACATCGAGGGACTGACTTTTCCTGTATTGGTCGCGCGCCGCCATATCCGGTTATATCCAAGATGTCACAGTCACTGTGTATGATATCATGATGTTGTATCTTACAAGTCTCACAAAAATTCTCGCTCATCTTTTTGCAGCAGAATATGGCTGGAGTAGTCATGTGACCTTTTGTCTGACAGGGTTTGCAGTACAGCAGTTCAGACGATCGTTCCTTGAGCTGAATGAGGTCCTGTATCACAGCGTTAGTTGGGAACTGTTCTGCCCATTTATCCTTAGATTCCACAGGATTGACAGGTGGGGTCACCCTCCTACAGACAGGACAAGGGAAGGATGTTTCTGACACCATCTTCCCTGACAACTCCTTTGTGATGTATGTCCCGAGACATTCCTGACAGAAGCAGTGGAGACAGGGTAAGGACTTGGGTTTCTGAAGTCGCTCCAGACAGATAGGACATTCCAGTAAGTGTAAGTCCAGTTCTGGAGGGTGTCCACCTTCGGCCATTGTGAGGGTCAACACTGAATAAAGAGAAATTGTACAATAATAATGTCATATTACACACAGCTTTTATAATTAAATCATTTAACGGACGGGAGCGCTGTTGAATAAATATTCCAGTTTGCTCTCCTTTCTGTTATGTATTTTCTTTTCTGTGAAAATACAGGCACACCCTCTTGTTTTTATCTCTACAGAAAGCTACAATTCATTATAATTGACTTGATGACGTCATTCATCGATGACGATGCAGTTGTTTCACACATAGACAACCTATATCGGACGATGGCACAGCATTGATGCCTACTGAATCCAGATATGTGGTTTATTGAAATAATTATGATCATTTTTGATTTTTTTTTAATTTCATTTCGTAATTCTAGCTACATAAAACAATAGATTGATTGATATGAAAAATTTATTTCAA
>NW_022981633.1:0-7850 GCF_902652985.1 Pecten maximus
CAAAAACGAGATACATTTAACGCGTTAAGCTTTAACGCGTAAAACACATTTAACGCGTTAAACATAACATTTAACGCGTTAAAACTAGTATTGCTATCGTAATTATTGTTGTTATCTTTTAAATAATTTACTACTGTTTACTTTATATTTAAATTCTAATCGTGTGTTTATATTTGCCAGTTGTAGGAATATTTACTGTCATCAATGTTGCCATTGCAGCCGACCAGATAGACGAACTATCGACAAATACTTGTAGTAGGCTGATGGATGTTGGAGTGATAAATACAGTTTTCTGTACACTGCATTTATAACATGGTATATTGTGAGATGTTCTGTATTATCTCATCAATGTTCAAAGATGACAAAACTACCATATCCCAGAACAAAATACCACCTTCGTGTCGGTGAGTGCATACACAACTCGGAACGTCAGTAAACAATGTGACGTCATCAGAATGTACCAGTTACAGTAATGTACAACAATGTATCTTACAGACCTTCATGAATACACAAGTGACCAAAAGAATGAAGCACAGTGAAAGAGGAAAAAGAAATTGTTGATTCATTGCACAAATTGATTATTTTGATACGGTCTCTGTTTAAATCGGTTTTCAGAGATATCAACATTCTTTTTGACGTGTTGATATTTTGTCAACGCGTACTGTAATATTCTGTCATTAAACTGTTTCCCTGAAGAACTTTCATCCGAATGCTGATGCAAGGGTGCAACTGATTGGTTAATCTGATCAAGTTTAACGCGTTAAGATTTAACGCGTAAAAATGATTATGAACGTGATAAAACTGTCTTTAACGCGTTAAATGAGAACTACATTTAACGCGTAAAATGTTTACATTTAATGCGTTAAATCTTTACGCGTTAAGACTTAACGCGTTAAAGCTTAACGCATTAAAGCTAGTTTTAACGCGTTAAATGTTATGTTTAACGCGTTAAAGATTAACGCGTTAAATGTATCTCGTTTTTGACATGAACGGCCTTTCATAGTTTAGGGCAATGGTGATTCATTTACTGCCATATTATTAATAAACGTGTGGCTAGCGAAAACAAAATCAGATAGAAATGTTCTAAAAGCATTCGCATTTTTTTTATTTAGATTATTAAACTGAAAAGGGGGTAACAATAAAAAAGAGATAACGAATATATGATGTGGATTATGTGATGTATTTAAGCATTGAACTGTTACCAAATGGTAGTATACAGTCGATATGAATACAATTTGGGTGACAGATAAATAGAATGCCGCCCGTTAAGGCGACATGAAATATTTATCTGTCACCCAAATTGTATTCATATCGACTGTATACTACCATTTGGTAACAGTTCAATGCCTATATTTACATTCATAAAGATTTTTTATTTACTGTAGGTTATGACGCGTTTAAATTTGCCGCTTACCCTATCACTGACGTCATCAAGTTCAAATACCGGAACAGCCGAATTTTCCAGAAGGAATAATATAGTCCCTGATGACGTTATTAATAACAAGCACATAAGATCGTTTTTGTACAAATTTGGCTTTATTTTTTATTTCATATACGCTTGTAGGTATCGTCAAATTGTTCACAATTGCATAATTTTTGATTGTTCAAAATCGAAACAGTTTTTTCTGCGCAATGATATAAAGTTCACATTTAGAAGTGATGCGCTTTGAACGGGCATTGCCCAAGACAGACTCGATTCCTCGGAAACACTTATGTTTCTATCGACTGGATTTACGTTATTTTAAGAAGAATACCAGCGTTTAGATTCTAAATGAAAGTCGTCTTGACAGTAGGGGAAAACGATTCCAAGGATATTTCGTTCGAAACAGATGTCAGTCTAACCGGTCAACTCAGTGTCGCTAGGCTAGCTTAGCAGACGATTTTCAACTTCACAGGGGCTCGATTTTGTAAGGTAGGCCTTTGACATCAGTTAATAACCACAAAACTAAAATCCAGTAGGCCTACACACACACAACCGGAAACCGTGTCGATACTCCCGATATTTATACAAGATTGATTTTATAAATTAAATACATTACTTTTATTGTTGTCGTATCTTGCATTTCTGAAAATTCGGAACGAGCCCCTGTGAGTGTGAGTGTGACGACATTGACAATTTGATCATATTTCGTATAGATCAAGAATGGCACTTATAGTAATTTCGTATTGACTACATTTTTCTAATTATAAAATGATACTGTCATAACTTGTGATGTTGCATTATTTTTCGTTGTGGCTTCTGTAAATAAGTGCTAGCATTCCAAAGCTCTCTAGACCGAAAGTAACTGGCGGCCATTGTTTAACCTACAACACTTGGAGCTGTATTCCTACACTGACCGAATCACTGTAAATTGTAGTATACAGTCTCATGAATACAATTTGGTTTACTAACGACATATAGACAAATGCAACTCAGAATGTAAATATACTAGTATAACGTCAAAGAGAGTGAAATAGGTAAAAGTCATCATTTTTAGAAGGGAACGACGACTTTCAAATAGCTAAATAGTGCCTTCGAATCCACGAAACTGAAAGCGTTTTCATATCCGGGGCTCGCAAGTAGTTATCACGAACGTGCTTAGAACCCGAATAATCTTTTTTAAAAATCCACCGTGAATGGAGTGTCACATGTACGGAATGTTGGTGGATCTTCTTGTTTTAAAAGGAACGATTGTGTAGGATGTGTGCCCAGAGCCAAGAGAGGACAACTTCTTTTCTACGATCTTTCCGCCTAGAAATGGATGTTTAGAGTTCCGGTTGAACTTGTCCTTTGAAAAGTTTGGTGTTCGTCTCAAGAGACCAGCCATTTACTTTGAATGGCAGAACAAATAACAGGTATGAAATATGTATATGGTAGTTTGATATTTGTTGGAGATTAAAACCATTTTTTCTTCCCTGTCAACAAGTTCGTTGTTTCTAACCCGTCATGACTCGGAATCCAGTGAAGTCATTTGGAATTTATTTGATATACGAGATATTCGAAAAACAATTTGTACGAGTCTGTTTTTAGGATCTCGTAACTTCAAACTTTGAAGGGCAGACAGAGTCAGAATAAATGATTTCTTTTTTGATGCGGTGTTTATAAATATGGCCGAGAGCCAAACTGATGGCACATGCCTCGGCGAAAAAGATGGAGGCGCCGTCTGGTAGTCGAAATAAAGTGCAAGAATTAGCAGAACAGCATGCTTCTGCTACTACCTCACCTTCTTTGGAACCATCTGTGTAAATGTGTGAAGGAGAAGGGCAATTCGAAATGCATTCATAAAAGGAGGATTTGTTTTACATCGGGCATTGCACTGGATTTACCCTTTTCATGTAACGTGAAGTTAAAATCAGGTGTTTGTATGTTCCATGGGGGAACATCAGATGCGTTAAATTCAAATATGTCGGTAAATTTTATGTCGAGTTCTTGGAGATTTGAAATTCGAATGCGAAATGTTGGCAAAAATCAATTTTGGATTTTGTGTAAATATGTTTTGGCATTTGGGCTTGAATACTTGGTCAATAGCAGGATTTTTAGGGTTTGAATTTTTCCTTCTGTCATAAATATGGTTCATTTGCTTCCTTGTGTAGACTTTTCACAGGGTTTGTTCGAAAGGCTCCAAGGTTATGGATTGGGTCTAGCATCTGCAGGTATGACCTGCGCGCTGACCCGAAAACCATATAACCGTGCTCCAGTTTTGTTCGAATAAGTGATCTGTAGATGCGTAACAGCATTTCACGGTCCGCTACCCAATCGGTACGAGGAAGGTCTCGTATAATTTATGTGGTATAAAAGAGAATTTCGAATGAAAATATGAGGTCTAGAAATGTTATCTGTTTGACGAGAGAGATTTTTGTGCCTTCAAATGTAGGTTTGGGGTAGTTAAATTTGTGTGCTTTTTGTTTTTGGCAGAAATGCTTCATTCATGCAGTTTTGGATTTGGAGAATTTAAGGCCGTTTTCGTCTGCCGAATTAAACACTGTTGAAGTTGTCGCTCTATCGTGTGCATGTGCTTGTATCTGTAACAGATGAAGAAGTGATCCACGACTAACGACCCTTCTGTTGACTGACCAAGACATTTGGCTATACCATTGATTTTAATACCAAAACAGAACGGCTGATAGGATTCCACCCTGCGGGCTGCCGTTGTCTGTTTGGAACACATAAAAAAATCGTGGATAAGGTATATCTTTGTTGACTTTGGGTAGAATTACAGCACAACATAGGTGCACACTTGAAATATATGATATCTGGTACATATGATATAGCCTGAACTCCAGGTAAGATTCATTTTATTGATGAGTAAGCCCCTTTGTTGTTTTCTATGTCTTTTCTCGAATAATTGAAACGGAATTCATATGCCAGTGAAATAGATGAAAAGGACATTTTAACAGTATCATTTTAACAGATTTTCAATTTCATAATTTGAAAAAATGTTCTGAATTAAGCTATCAGTGTACCAATACATATTGGATTTTATTTTTGAATTCTTAGAGTTTCTATAAAGTCTCATGTTCAGCGGAATGGCCCTAGAGGCAATGAGAGCTGGACATTGTCTACAATTTCAACCGTTATTATATAAGATATCTTATAAAGCAAAATTTTGAGATATCTCATATCTTTTATGAGATATCTCATATATTATATAAGATATCTTATAAACTTTGAATAAGATATCTCATAAACATATAAGATATCTTATATTATTTGGTAAAATACTGGATCAACATTGATACGCGAATAAATAACAACTTGGCTTGCCATAATATCATATATTAAAATTTTTAAATAAATATCTTATAGACATATAAGATATCTTATATATTATATAAAATATCTTATATAATTTGGTAAAACATTGCTCCGTGAATAAATGACAACTTGGCTTGCCATGTTTTTTAAGAGAACTTTATTAAAAATTGCTCTAACCCCATATCTTATGGAACAATGTTGTGTTAATGCAATATTTTAATATACTCGCTGCATGCATGTCCATTGAAAAAAATCTTTTGTCTCGTCTAAGTTAAACATTTCAAGCTAAGGAATTTAATCATTTCTCCTTAAGCATACTCTTTTGAAAACATTTTCGCTGTTAAAACAAATACGAATCGAAAGAGTGTAAGAAGTCGAAATCGTCTTTTCCTTACCCTCACTGCTTCAAAGAATTGAAGTGTTGGGTGTCCGCCAATACTAATGGATACAGAATATGGCCTTCTTGATTCGGCCATGCATTATCTGCTATGTTAATACCGGTAAATATGCACTATCTATCAACTTTCTCAGAACTGTACAATTAACAGATTATAATATTTTCCAAAGTATAATGACAGACATAGTGTTTTGGAAAGTTGGATTTGGACAGGAGTTTTAATGGTGTCGTCTGCCAATCTGTCCGTCCGGCGTACATTTTTGACAATTTCGTTGAAACTTGGAATGCATATGTAGTTGTGTTTCACTGAAAGGAATTTTTATTCAACTAATCTTACAGAAGTTATTGCATTTTGTTTATTTCACTATTTAATATTTTGTCCGGAGACTATCTCCTACATGTAAATATATTGTTAATTTGCTGGTATTTGTGTACCACACTTCAAATAATATTCACTCTGTTGAGTTCGAAAGTTTGATGTCGTTCTCAAGGTAACCACCGAGGTACGTTAGAAGTTGGCATTCTTAGTAGCCTTCGCGAACTGATGTTTGTCCATATTAGGATGGACCATGTGCATGACGTCCATATTGGTCCTCTTGCCCCTACCATAATCCGTCATTTCCTCCGCCGGTCCCCAACTTTCATAATCGTACTCATCGTCACTTTCTTCATCCGGTTCGTGATTGTAACCGTCGTTGTTTTTACCTGCCTTAGCGTCGCTTTTCCTGCAACTGAAAACAAATATGCATGTTACAGACATGTCCCATTTTCTAGAAAATACTGTGAAGATCTTTCTTATTTCGTGTACATAAAACATGTACACTTTGACTGAAGTTGCCAGTTATAATCTGTTTTGGTTGTTGGACCATTTTACGATGCCAATCTATATATACTACTAATCATTATAATAATAATAATAATAGTTTAGTTTTGTATTGTTGAACATCATATGAACAGTCACCGTCATTTATAGACGGCGATTCATGTGTGCGAGCTGCATGAGCTTTGGAACGTTCGTTTTTTGCCTCTGTTTGATAGTGCGGAACTGAGGCCGATTTGTAATATGATAGATCGTTATAATACTTACCAGCAACAGAAGATGATCCTCGGGGCAATACAGGGTATGAGAATGATGACAACCACTACCAGCACCAGAAGAAGCCACCAAGGGTATGTACCCTCTATATAAATATAAAATTGGTTATTGAAGCATTGGTAACTATCACATACAATCACGTTATTAAGAAACCCTCTACTGGTATATTGCATTAGCGACAAATCATTTTTGACAATATGGCGTATTATTCTAACTAAGGATTAAAGTATTAAAACTATATGATTTACCTGATGGTGTACAGGTGGGTGGGTCATTATTCCAATTCCCCGTGCTAAGACATGTAAGAGTTCCCTCCCCCGTTATAGTGTATGCTGGTAGGCAGAGCACATCATAGGTAGCGTTTGTTGGGTATGACGCTTTCGACTCCGTCAGAGGAAATCCATATTCAGGAGTTGTCGGCTCTGTACATACACCTGTTGATGACACAAAGTGATAAGTATGTAGCATGAAGGAAGGTTTCACAATGCATGTTTGTGTATTAATGAGACATGCAACACTCATAAAATGAAAGCTCACAAGAAAAACATTTTCATTCGAACCTCGGACCTACGTTTGAGTACAGATCAAGAGTTATCCTACTGTGAGCGCTGATATATTCGTACGGACATTTTTTTTTATCCGATAACACTATTTCGTAAAGAATGAAAGCATGTAACTTTGCAGTGATAGGTTATGGTAAATAAGATTATGGAAGAATAACAACAATCCCTAACCACGAAAATGAAAAACACATCCTATTGTCATTTTTCTTTTTATCACATAGTTAATTTCTGATTTACCGGCATGATGCAAATAGCAACAAAACGTTGACAATGTAATACATAAGGATACCAAAACGACACTAACTGTTGGAACACATCATCAGCGTGATATCTTTTTTGAATCTATCATAAAACTACGACTTTCACTTTACTACGAAAACTAAAAGCGTATGCAATCGTGTGGTGTAAATAGTAGTACCTAAGTGCATAACAACAGCACTTTAATTTGACAGGTTCTGTAAAAATGGATATATTGCCGACCGTAAGTTAAATGCTGCGCGCCTCGTCACTCGCACCCACGTGACACCTTTTAACAGAGCTGCACAACGTAGTAAAACCCGTATCTTTTAAGATATACAACTTTATCAACTTAAACTTCATAATCCCTTACTTCATATAATTTTCGTCAAAGCTGCTCAGTAACGTCAATAATTTATAAGTAAAGTATGTATTAAACATCTAAAAATAGAACGTGAAAGAACATTGGTCGATCACTGCGCGCACCGATTTACATCCCTAAATGATGAACAGAAAAGAATGGATTGGTTTATCAAATGCCTAGAAGTTTCAATGCCAATTCGTGGTGGCGTTTTTGTCTAACAGATTCACGTTGACTCTGTGATTTTACCCAATCTTTTTCTCTGTATTCACGGCACTACCAGTATGTCTGACCTCCTGGTCTTCTGGTGCGTGGCTTTGATAGCCAGTCCGCCATTCTTCAAAACAAACGAATTTGCGCATGCGTGGAAGACATTACTCATTTACATATAGGGTGTGGTGCACCACATTGGAGATTCCCGTAATCAGTGGGTATTTTCCAGTTAATTGCATATAAAGATG
>NW_022981634.1:0-7830 GCF_902652985.1 Pecten maximus
AAATGTTTATAATCTTTTTAGATCGAACAGTTTACAAAATCATAAATCCAGATGTATTTTGAGGAATATATTTATTGGTCCTCTATAGGTTTTGGACAAACTAGCTGGTTTACAATTAGGTGATTTTATATAAGTTAGATGCATATTCAAATACCATTAGTCTAAGGGAGGCAACTCATTTTTTCTCTGAATTTATGTTTTGTTACTTGAATATTTTAATGCTTTTTAGTTCCCTACGGTGAAATCAGGGGGGGTTAAAGGTTTCCTCTCCATGCGTCATGTACGTATGTATATATCTATGTAGTAAATACATAAGTTTGTCAACGCTCCAGTACTTAATTCCTAGAGGAATTTTTATCAAACTTCACACAATGATAAAGAACAATAATAGTTGATTTTCAGGGTATTGGTCAAGGTCACTATTACTATTATTTGCTGGGGCCTGTAGGGGACATGTATTGTTTAATCAATACCTAGTACACTTGTTTTGAATTGATTTGGAATTTTTAATGACAAAAAAAAATGTTTTCATAATTTGCCTTTACTAAGTTCAGTTAGATGATATTCTGAATCTGTGATAAATTGATTGAGAAAATGGAATTTTAGAATAGCCACTCCTCGTATGTTCAAGGCCAAGAAACAGTATCATCATTGTCTTCTTTATACAGGTCAACAGAAATAAGGCCAAGTTTATAAAATAGTGTGTTTTACAGTCCTTACATTTCACCAGGATAGACTGGTTTGGTAAAACTTGATCATGAAACAAATGTCTGCTAGTAACAAATATTAATACTAGGCCTTTATTATTGTGGGTGACAATAGTTACTTCCCTTTTTTCTGACGTGGTCCGGTTTTGACAAGGGATGTTGTTTGTTCCAGGATCCTACCATAAATAACACCAGCAAAGCTGAAAACCCTCAGCGGTTCATTATAGCAATGGAAGACGATGAGTTTGAGTCCGACGAGGAGCATGCACGGGTAAGAGTTACCTCCCCTGTTAATATTTACTTCCCTTGTCAGACAAGATTCAGATCATTTCAGAGGGTGGCACTATCATATAAGGACCTTATTATTCTGTTGTTTATTTATCACTGCCTGACAATAGTTATTCCATTCGGAACACCTCGGCCGATTCTCTACGGTCATCTAACCTCGGATGTATCACGGTCGTCGCCATATTGGAACTACTTTCAAGTTCCCGGATGCGGGGCGGGAGGGGGAGGGGTAAACATGGCTGCGTCCATGGATACAACACCCGTGGAAAGTGTTTTGCCCAATACGACGTGCATGCTCTCTGACAATGAAGTTTGATAAGTTGTACATCTGTACAGTATATGTGAAGAGAATGTTTAGGGGTTTCTTTAGTCAGTTCTTGAATGGAAGGTGTGAGTTCAAGGGAAGACTGTGACTTATAAGTAAATTATGGTAGGTGTAGGGGGGGTCTACCCGCCACCCTTACAGCCATATTGCTTACTATAACCGCATACCTTCCAATATACATCATGATCAGTGTAACAGTACTAGTGCAACTATTGTTTCATTAATTACTTACCTTCACAACAATTATGAGATGTCTACATGATTGTAATCAATTGTATTAGTACCTATTACATGTATATATTTTAAATTTACTTTTACATGTTTTTATATGCCAGTTTATAGTGGATATCTATGGTGTAGGTGGGAAATACCCAACACCCAGATAGTAATCTGCAAATAATGCACATATCCACATATAACCTATAGGTGGGTACAAAAGTATGCGAGAATACTATAAAAAAAAGTTAAAAACCAGTTGTACGTGCGACACACTCGTCACCCATACAGGTTACATTCTTGATATATCAAAACACATTTACATGTGTATATATAGATGACTAGTCTTATGTATTTGTGCTTCTGTGTGCATATATATTGTTGATTTACTAAGAACTCGGTGTAGGTGAGGATCTACCCGCCAACCAGGTAATTAAGTTTCTGTATAAATCTCGGCATATGCTGAAATTCATATAGTACATAGTGTCATATTAATTATCATTTCACATACAGATGACCAAACTGTATTTTGTATCAATGTATAGCATAGGCCTGTGAAGAGAATATATTACCGGTATAAAAATATACTCTTGTAGCACCTGATTGATGTAGGTGGGAACCAAATACCCTGTAAGGTATAAATATTAATACACGACATGTATAATATACATTTGGTTGAATCCACATTACTTATGTGTGACCCTAAGAAACACTTCTATGTATTCTACCATATATCTTGTTTACATACTGGACATATATATATATATATATGTGTGTGTGTGTGTGAATTACAGTATATATATATCTATTGACTAGCTTGATATATAGCAAGATGGATGATATGATCTGCCACACTAGGTTTCATTTTTGGTAACACTAATATTATAGTAGTACTGCTGACTTCCGGTTTCAATTATTGATGTAATGAATGTGGTGTGGCACATTGTGAAAGTGTGAACAACTTCTCAATAACAAAGTTGTCCAGATGGCCCTAATGCATGCTAGGATGTAGTGTTACAAAATTTGTTTAAATGAACGACCTTGACCTTCATTTGTAGGTCATAGGGGTTAAATATGCTAAAATCAAAGACATTTAACACCTCAGGTGACCATTAAGGCCCATGTGCATCTTGTTGTTTTTATTCAAAAAGTATATTTGGAGCTGTATATAGTTTCTGTCTTTGAAAATGTTGATCAATATATATAAATACTCACCTCATTACTTGTTCAATTAATATAAATACAATTGACTTCATCGTATGCCCCAATTTCAACAGAAATTACTTTTTGTATCAGACGCAGTCAAATCCCTGCTAGTTTAAAGTTCCTTGATATATCTTGTGCAATCTGATGCCAAGTAAGATGTATATACAGGTACCAGCAAGTGAGAATCTGAGAGTCATCGCTTTAGCTTGTTCAATGTATCTATTTCAATACATGTACTTAACTTTTCTGATAATAAATTGTTTTAATTGCAATATTTTAATTCATATAGATGTAAATGTATTTTAAGTAGATCCTTATTAAATGTCTGCTATATATAACTATATATAGTTTAGAAATATAAATTCAACACGACAACTGTATATATACACACACATATATATAGCTCCATATAGCTTGACAATGAAGAATCCTAAATATTCACAGGGATTTCATTATCATTCAATTAATTCAAAGTAATTAATTGTTCAAAATATCAACTGTTTGCATTATGTAACTGCCTGAATACTGTTGATCTAGGAAATCATTATCAAATGCCACCAATGATACTATATACACAGTAATCAAATAAATTGTCATATGTGGACTCATTAGCAATAAATAAGTGACAAAGATTTTAACTATAGTCTGATTTTTCCTTATTAAGTTATATTTATAATAACTTTTGTGTAACGATGTTGCATTGGTGCAATTGAGTCGTCTGTATCAGGTAGTAGACAAGAGTCTCCTGTCCACATATTCTTTTGTATTGTTGTTAGCCATATATATCACACTGTGAGTTTCACCAATCATTAGTGTTGGTATGATTATTGATTATAATCAATAAGTTAATCCTGCTGAACCAATGGGGGGTGTTCAGGTGGCACATTGGTAACACATGCACTTGCCTTTCACCTAGGCGGCCGGGGTTCGATTCCCCCTATCGGATGTGGAAAGGTATGAGGTCACCTGTCCGACCACATGGGTTTTCTTCAGGTACTATAATGGTTTCCTCCCACAGTAAGACCTTTCGTGCGCTTCCATCCAGGCCAACAAGCGTGTTTAATATAAGTTAATATAAATTGTTTCAAAATTGTTTTAAATCAATTACAAAGGTTAATGATTGATTATAAATTTTAATAATCAATTATTTAAAAACAAAAAAAAAACAAACACCATTTTCAGATTGCCAGTGATTCTGTATTCTTGCCCTTTTCAAAGGACATGCAATTGCAAGATGTCAAAACATAAATATGACAGAATGATTTTACATAATAATTAGTCATACATGGGTAAATACCAAGCTAAATAAAACAAGCATTCTGTGAGTATTGCTAGACCAATACATGTCCCCTATCGGTGCCCCAAGTTAAAACTTTAGCCAAATTTGAGTAAAAAAGTTTAGCCACAACTGAAACGTACATTATCATTTTATGAAAATAAGTTCATTCCAAACAATGTGTAAATTCAGCTCTATTGGGGTGAATAAACAATGTTTCCTGCCCATAAAAGATATTCAGGTATTTGTTTGGTATGTCTACTGTACAGAGTAAAAGAATCTAAAGTGAATTTAAATTGAAATGTGTAATAACTGAAGTATCTTGACCACAAACAAAATTCAGTGATTCCAGATCTCCTAACAATTGGTGATCGGGCAGTTTATATCCATCAGATCAAACAAATGAAACTGGTGTTATTGTGACAGTGTTATTGAATGGTTTCTCACAGGAAATAATCTCTGCAAAAGTGATCATGACATAGTGAGAGTGTCACTATACCTGGCATTAAATATAATCCCTGTGAACAATTGTCTTAAGAATCTACTTTATACAGCAACAGAATCCACAAGAATGATGTGTATGTCACTAGATGCAGCGAGTTGCTTAAAATTACACTTGACGGGAGAAATCATATATACAGTCAGTAACGATGAGTCATTTTCTGCCACAAATGGAGCAACAATGTTCCTTTGGTCCTGAAAAAACAACACTTTCAAATCCAAAGTAATTCACAAGAATAATTCTATAACATGTTTCACTTTCACAAAACTTTCTCATTTCTTCCGTCATACCGATTCTGTTTTTTGCAATATAATTTTTCTTGTAGTAAAGAATTGCCACTGACGGTTGTCCAACACGTCCAGCACGACCGATTTCTTGTAGGTATTTCTCCAGTGTTGTTGGGCTCCTGCAATGAATGATACGTGAAACACTTGGAGCATTAAGCCCCATTCCCAGTGCAACAGTTGCCAAAACTAATCTGACTTTAGGGGTTTCTTTAGCCAGTTCTTGAATAGTGATTTTCTTCATGGACTCTGCATAATCTTTGTGGTATTGGACATATATTCTATTCTGTGGAATTTCCTCACCATCATAGCTGGCACCCTTAAGTTTATACGAAAGAAACTGATAAAAATAGGACAATGCTTCCAAACTTTCCACATACATTATGGTTACTGGAAAATGAACTCCTTTTTCCAGCAATTCTGTTGCCACTGGTTGTATCAAGTCATCAAATTTGTCAAATTTATGAAAGTTTGGCAATCTGGTTCTAATGTCTATAAATATCTTTGGACGGTCCACATTCTCACTGATAACAAGTGGATTTTTCAAATTCAGCTGTTTAGATAGACTTGCAATTGATTTCGGTGTAGCAGTTGCTGTGAGAATTAAATGCAAAGCTTTCTCTAGAATGCACATTAACTCCCCAAGCTTCTGGAATGCAGGACGGAATTCTTCTCCCCTTAAAAAAAAAAAGGAAAAAAAAGATTAATTGCGGTTGACATTAACAAATATAGAACAAGATTAATTCGTAATTGTTTGTCGCCTCTTTCCTGCGCATGCTTTGTCGATAAATTTCCCAAAAACGGGCTATGATTAGATATTCATTAATGTGATGATATCAATAACCCTGCAAAGTTTTAATTCAATCCGACACCAATGAAATTATAACAATTTTAATTATAATACAAATTATCAAAATTTACCATTTTCTTAAAAAATATATTGTTGAAGGCAAAGACTGGTTATTGCAACTTGATTTCTTTTTCAATAAGGACTGATTATACACTAAAATATGAATTCTACCTCATTTTATTTTGCAACATTGCCCTAATGCTGATTTAATTTTTTTTTTGCAAATGTGTATTTATACATACCATTCTGAAACCATATGGACTTCATCTATGACTACTGCACAAATGATCTCTTGGTACAGTTGAGACCTAAGAAGTCGACTCTGGATGACAATAAATTATGCAAAAGTCTCCTCTCTCCAGTTGCTCAAATGGAACATCAATTTCAACATATTCATGATCCTGTTCCTCATCGTTCTCGCAATCCGCATCTGTATAAGTTGAGCCATGAGTACCTGTGAAATGTGAAACAGAGATGGGTTATTCAGGCTGATTTCACACTAGTCAGAACAATAGGTTATGTCATGCCTACTGGTGGTTTCAGTTGGTTTGGGTTATGTAAGTTTGAAAAAGGAAAAAGTACTGGTGAGCTGATAACAATTGTCAAAGCAATGAAAAATGAAAGGTACCATACATGTTACGGGAAAGAGTATTATTCAATATTCATCTTGCATTTTGGTACATGACATTTTAAATTTGGTTGTTTTTAAATACGAATGAAATTGACAATTAAAGCATTCTACTTTACAGAGATACATATCTAGCCAAACCAACAAAGCCAGACCATCAGTGGGAGGGGCTAAACTGGACACAGGGACATAACTTATCACTGTATCATGTGTATGAAAGGGCTGATATGTATTTCAAACATTTGTAGTTGCAATTGTGACAGTCACACGTGCACCTGTTTTTGTGTTTTAAATGACTATTATAAATTTTTTTTATGGTTGGCTGTCTTAATTATGTGCTTTTACTTGCATCGTAAAATGTATCTAAAGATGTATGATCGATTCCCCGGTGTTACAAATTTAAACCTACAACGTTAACGATTTCTTTCCATACTTTGACCAGATCTATAACAGACATGAGGGGATCCAAACATACAATACATAAAGCATACAATATAACTGACACATACCAGTGAAGTTCAAACTGCAAGCAGTAAATCCCTTCTTCCTCATTGTAATGACTTGGTCCTGGATTAGGGAATTCAGCGGGGACACGACTATCACGCTCATTGGTTTCCGTTTCTCCATTTTCAGCTGACAAAACCACGGTAACAGCTGAAATATCACACTTTTGCCGTAGCCTGTGGGTAATACCGATACACAGTCATGATCTTCGTATAATGCTCGCAACGTTTCAATCTGTTTCTCCTTCAAAGTGATATTGTTTTCTTTAAATAAAGGACAATTATCGAGAAAATACTTAAACACTGTTCGAATGACGCCATTTTGGAGATCTATATGCACAGCGGAGACTCATCCATAATGAGTGATACGGCGACCGCATCACAAATGCACGGCGTTTATACATATCAAATACCGTGATACATCCGAGGTTAGATGACCGTAGAGAATCGGCCGAGGTGTTCCGAATGTAGTTATTCTTCTTTGACATGTACAATATAAATAAGTTACCTCCCTTGTCAGCAGTTATGTCCCTTGGCAGTCATTTCACCTTTTGACAAAAATCAACCTTACACAGGGTTAGCACGGGCCTTGAGAAAGTCTTGAATTTCACCTTGGGCCTTGAAAAGCCTTGAATTTCACCTTGGGCCTTGAAAAGCCTTGAAAATTGGTTTACAGCCTTGAAAAAGCCTTGAATATCAAGGTTTCATTAGGATAAGCGAAACCCTGGCCACTGATCATTTGGATTCAACTTTTTCTATGCCGCCTCTCCTACAGACATTAATAATTACCATGTCAAGTTGTATTTTGATCAAGTGGACAGTTATAAGTTGCCTTTTTGTTCTCTTGTTCCCTCTGAAGATGACTTAGATGACAGGTAAAATGGGCCTTGAATATCTAATTAAGACATTGAAAAAGCCTTAAAAAGGCCTTGAATTTGGTTTGACAAAATCCGTTTGAACCCTGTTACATTGATTGAAGAAGAGTGATATATCCACAGTTACTTTTCTCTTTGATTACCTCCTGCATCTAAATTCTTTAAAATTT
>NW_022981635.1:0-24323 GCF_902652985.1 Pecten maximus
AAAAATTATCATACATCGTACATACACAAATATAATACTGTTATTACCATACACCATACATACACAAATATAATACTGTTATTACTTGTACATACAAAAATATAATACCGTTATTACCATACATCATACATACACAAATATAATACTGTTATTAACATACATCATACATACACAAATATAATACTGCTATTACCATACATCATATATACACAAATATAATACTGCTATTACCATACATCATACATAAATATAATACTGTTATTACCATACATCATACATACACAAATATAATACTGTTATTACCATACATCATACATACACAAATATAATACTGTTATTACCATACATCATACACAAAGGATAATACTGCTATTACCATACATCATACATACACAAATATAATACTGTTATTATCATACATCATACATACACAAATATAATACTGTTATTACCATACATCATACACAAATATAATACTGTTATTACCATACATCATACACAAATATAATACTGTTATTACAATACATCATACACAAATATAATACTGTTATTACAATACATCATACACAAATATAATACTGTTATTACCGTACATCATATATACACAAATATAATACTGTTATTACCATACATCATACATACACAAATATAATACTGTTATTACCATACATCATACACAAATGTTATTACCATACATCATACATACACAAATATAATACTGTTATTACCATACATCATATATAATGGAAATTTGTTTAATTTGAGTTTATACACAACATATATATATATATATTGCTAGCTACTGGTTATCCACTAACAGGGTATTTTATTATCAAATTCTCTATTATTCTGATCAAGTATATTAGAGAATAAATAGTGGCTTACTTGATGAATAGACAGTGGTTTGTTTACATCTTGCGCATATGCAAATTTAGTAGAGAAGTAGGTAACACGTGACCAGAATCAACCAATGAGAGCCAAGTAAATATAATAGAACAGTTAAAATTGGAATTGTGAAAGGGACAGCACGTGAATTTATACAAGCATTACATTTGTCGTCGAATCGTAATCTACATTGACGTTTCACTCTGACTTCGTGGAGGACTATTGTACAGACATACTGGCGAACTTTTGACGCCATATGTGATATTTATTCATGGTTTTAAGATCGTTTTATGATCGTCCAGCATCAGTTTCCTTTCTTTGGCAGCGAACTTTTGTTACGAATTGTGTTACGTCAGTCGACTGGGATGTTTTCGTAGTGGGACCCGCTAACAATCATTTGATCATGTATCGATTTGGATGTGATTCAAGGATATTGGTTACAGGACTGTATTGATGATTGTGTCGAGGGAACTGAATAGCAGCATAATTGATCGATAGACTTGTTACTCTACATCATCGAGTGCCATGGCGCCTAAGCGTCGCGTGTCTCGGCGAAGCGTTCCATACGACGTGTCTCGGCCAGAGAACTGGCTTGTGTCTAAACTCAAAGAAGAACTGAAGAAAATGGGCGTTACACCACCTACGCATTACAAGCATACACATCTGGTCAAACTTTTCAAGGAAACACAGGCCAGATCATACGAAACTAATGTTTCAAACAGTGACGTCATCTCGGCTAGCTCCACCAGGCAAGGTGCGCGATCCCAAGATGCATCAGTGATAAATAACAATGGCGGTCTAGTTAACATAGTTGAGGCATTAACGCAGACTGTAGCTTCTTTACAAGCAAACGTCGTACAGCTTACAGATAAGGTTACAGCGTTATCAACAACAAACTCCAGCGGGAACGAAACACGGGTTGGATCGGCATGCCATTCTCTTATAAATCCAGACGTGCATATTAGCAGGCCAGTGTCTGCCGCTGCCGGCAGTGAGGCTCAAGCCGAACAACAATCATTCACCATTCACACGGCGATGACGGCGTTTAGCGGGACATCGACCGGACAATCGCCGTCACTCTCGTCGCCTTACGTGAGGACAGCATATGGATATGCGGCAGAATCCCTGCCACTCATAGAGACAATATCTCCCAACATTAGGAAACAAATAATTGACGGTAAGGATGTTAATCTTACAACTTTGTTGATCCCTTACATTAATGGTCCATCCCCATCCTCATCAGATAAGCCCGACCCACGATATACAAGATCGTTAAACATCGGGGAATTCATCCAAGCCTTTGGGATTTACAAGAATATCTTGTGTTCCGTACACTCTTCTAGGAGGGTGGAGATGGACCTCTACGAGAGAGATATCATAGACATGGCTACGCGTTATAACGGTAAAGGATTCTATGAATACCACTGCCAGTTCTCCAAGAGGGCTGCAGCACATTTGAGATATCAAAATATCCTGGTAGACTGGTCCATCAGAAACAACACTCTGTTTTGCAATATTTTTGCCAATTTGAAGCCAATCAGCTGTCAACGCTGTAACAGTACAGCACATACTACGCACTTTTGCCCCAATATCTTGACTCCTGCCCCTAAGATCCAGCAGAACAACTACAAACTTGACTCGCAAACTGATGTTCATGGTCGGTACAGAGTATATTATTTGGGTAAAGAAATCTGCAACAACTTCAATGGCGAAAGAGGGTGTCAGAATGCGCGATGTCAACATCTTCACATATGTGTTACGTGTAAGAAAGAACATGCAAAACTCCAATGCCCTATGCACATTTCAAAAAACGGGCATGGCCCTCGTCAGCCACAGGGTCAGTGACAAGTTTGAGTTATAGGGATACGGACGACGAGGGTACAGCACATAGGATGGGTAATGTAAACACTCCAGTGAACATTAGACTATTAGAAAGAGAGCTAATCCACCATCCAGATCAAGAATTCAGGAATTACCTTATATCTGGTTTAAGAGAAGGTTTTGAGACTGGTATCAAAAAACTACCTGAAAACAGCATTATATGTCGTAATCTGTTGTCATCGAGAACACAACCAGAGGTTACATCTACACTGGTAAATAAAGAGTTGGATAAAGGTTTCCTCCTAGGGCCTTTCACAGACATACCGTATCAACAGTACCGCATCAACCCTATAGGAATAGCAGAAGGGAAGTACTCCAAGAAGAAACGTCTCATAGTAGACTTATCTGCCCCACACAATGACGACAAACATCCCAGCTTAAACGAATTGATTGATAAACAGGAGTTTTCATTACAGTATGTAACTATTGATAAAGCCATTCAAGTAATTAAAGATTCAGGTAAAGGTTGTTGGATGGGAAAAACTGACATCACTGATGCGTTTAAACTAATACCACTGCATCCTTCCTTGTGGCCATTTCATGGTATTAAGTGGGACAATCACTATTACTTTTATACTCGGTTGGTGTTTGGGAGCAGGTCAAGTCCAAAAATTTTTGACCATCTGTCGCGTGCTATCTGTTGGATAGCAGAGAATAATTACAACATCAAGAATGTGCTTCATCTACTAGATGATTTTTTAATTGTGACCAAACCTGAAGAACAGGCAGACATCATCATGAAACAATTCTTGGAGATTTTTCACACACTTGACATCCCTTTAGCTGCTCATAAGACAGTAGGCCCTACTACAGGATTAGAGTATTTAGGGATTTATCTTGATTCTGACAAAATGGAGGCACGATTACCAGTAGAGAAACGTGATCGTATCATGGATATGTTGAAGTCTTTTCAAAGGAGGAAGTCCTGTACGAAACGTGAACTGTTGAGTTTACTTGGTCATTTCAATTTTGCAGCCAGAATCATTCTTCCGGGTCGCTCTTTCGTGTCGTATCTAATCGCATTGTCAACAACTGTAAATGAACTACATCACCATGTTAAGATTAGTACGGAATGTAGAACAGACCTCAACATGTGGTATACATTTTTACAAGGTTGGAATTGTGTGTCATTCTTCATTGATGATGATATTGTCGCAGCAGCAGATATCCAACTGTTTACGGACTCCACTCAACGTTCCTTTGGCGGGTACTACAACAACAAGTGGTTTCAGGGAAATTTTCCAGACTTGGGTAGTGAGGAAGTCTCGATGGCATTTTACGAACTATATCCCATAGTTATGGCATGTGTGTTATGGGGACATTCCTGGTCTAGGAAACGTATTCTGTTTAACTGCGATAATGCTGCCACAGTAGACATTATCAGGAAAGGCAGGTCTAGAGTTCCTAGTATCATGAAGCTCATGAGGAGATTAACTTGGCATTCTGCTTGTCACAATTATGTGATTCATGCTAGACACATTTTTGGTAAAACAAACTGTATAGCAGACTCTTTATCTCGTTGGCAGATGCAGAGATTTCGGAGCCTAGCACCGAACGCCGATCCAAAAGCAACTGCATGCCTTCCCATGAGAGATTTGATGCTGGGTTAAGACATGAGGTGGAAGTTTTGTGGGAAGCATCCCTCAACAAGAATACAAGGACAGCATACTCATCAGGACTACGTTGCTTCTTATCTTTTGCAACCATGTGTGGCGTGATATTTTCTAGGGGTCTACCTTCGATTTCCGAGGAAGTGTTAGTGTACTTCGTGACCCATTGCCACCAAATGTTAAAGTTGAGTGCGGCTACCATACAAGTGTATCTAGCTGGGATTAAATATTTCTACATCAAGGCAGGCCTTGGTGATCCTATCGGGGATTCTACTCAGTTAGCTTATATCATGAGAGGTATTAAGAAACAGTCGAAACCTACTGCACCGAAACGATTACCAATTACGTTTGAAATATTAAAAAGTATCTGTTCACTTTTGAATGGTGATGTTTTCTCGCCATACATGGATTTACAATTAGTGTGCATGTGTCAGATGGCCTTTTTTGGATTCCTAAGGTGCGGTGAAATAACGGTTAGGAATAAAACAAATGATCAAGGTTGTGTATATATGAAAGATATCTTTATAGCGCAGGACAAATCTTTTTATACTTTTACGTTGAGAAAATCAAAATGTGATGTGTTTCATCAAGGTGTCGTTATCACTATCCACGAAAATAATGCTGTTTCTCCAGTAAAGACTATGGATCGTTTATACAGTCTTCGTCTTAAAGCTGGTGCTACACCTGATACACCACTATTTTGTGACAGATATAGATCAGACGCCTTATCCAGAGACAAATTTTTAGAATATCTTAAACAAATTTTAGACAGGTTAGGGCTTGGTGACAAACCTTACAGTGGTCACTCTTTCCGGATTGGAGCAGCTACCACAGCTGCTGCTGCAGGAGTAGAGGATCATGTGATCCAAACATTAGGACGATGGTCATCAGACTGTTATACAAGATATATCAGAACCTCCCAACATGTCCTATGTCAAGCTCAAAACAGCATGTGTAATATTTAGGTCATGTTAAACTAAGGGTGAAGGACATGGTGTTTTCTTTTATATATGTGGTACATTGTCAATATTATTATCTTCTTGGGGCTCTCATTCATTGTTGCTATACACACACAGCACAATTCATTCGTTTGGCCATTAGAATTCCAGGGAATTCTTTTTCCCCATTCAGATAATAACTACCTTTACAGGTTATATCAAATTAATTAATTGGATCATGTGTTTTTAATATGAAGTTATGGTTATATTTTAGTAAATGTATACAACATGGTGAGTAGCCCCCAAGAAGAGCCAAAATTAAGATTGTAATTCATGTTGCTGAGAAATCTAAAAGTAATAAATCATATTCGAATTTTATCTATGACTTTTCTTGTATGTTGTGTATAAAATGGAAATTTGTTTAATTTGAGTTTATACACAACATATATATATATATATTGCTAGCTACTGGTTATCCACTAACAGGGTATTTTATTATCAAATTCTCTATTATTCTGATCAAGTATATTAGAGAATAAATAGTGGCTTACTTGATGAATAGACAGTGGTTTGTTTACATCTTGCGCATATGCAAATTTAGTAGAGAAGTAGGTAACACGTGACCAGAATCAACCAATGAGAGCCAAGTAAATATAATAGAACAGTTAAAATTGGAATTGTGAAAGGGACAGCACGTGAATTTATACAAGCATTACATTTGTCGTCGAATCGTACCCACCCACCATCCCCAGGTCATCACCATAGGGTAGCGATATATATAGTCATGTATTTAATAAATCTTGATCAGGTGTAAACATGTAACTTTTAACATAGAATTGTAATCATATAGTAATTGATTTTATGTTTGAGGTCATTGTTGGATCTCTATCTTAGTTTGATGTTTTTGTTGCATTAAACACATGCAGTTATATGGGCTACTCACCACATATTATGTTTGTGTTCAGGTTTATTATGTTTTGTTTCAACCTATTCTAGTCACTAGTAGCTTGCGGCTTTAGTTTATTTTGTTGTAGTTTTGTAGTATATATATGTAACCATCCAGTTCCTTTACCCTGTTCCAGGGTTTAGTTATTTAACCTGTTCCAGGTTACCTCCCTTAGTTGAGATGTACCCTGTTCCAGGGCTTAGTTATATAACCTGTTCCAGGTTACCTCCCTTAGAGATTTACCCTGTTCCAGGGCTGAGTTATGTAACCTGTTCCAGGTTACCTCCCTTAGTTGAGATGTACCCTGTTCCAGGGCTTAGTTATATAACCTGTTCCAGGTTACCTTCCTTAGAGATTTACCCTGTTCCAGGGCTGAGTTATGTAACCTGTTCCAGGTTACCTCCCTTAGTTGAGATGTACCCTGTTCCAGGGCTTAGCCTTAGTTATATAACCTGTTCCAGGTTACCTTAATTAGTGGAGATTTGCCCTGTTCCAGGGATTAATTATGTAACTTGTTCCAGGTTACCTCCCTTAGTTGAGATGTACCCTGTTCCAGGGCTTAGTTATATAACCTGTTCCAGGTTACCTTACTTAGTGGAGATTTGCCTTGTTCCAGGGCTTAGTTACATAACCTGTTCCAGGTTACCTCCCTTAGTTGAGATGTACCCTGTTCCAGGGCTTAGTTATGTAACCTGTTCCAGGTTACCTCCCTTAATTTGAGATTTACCCTGTTCCAGGGTTTTCATTACACAACCTGTTCCAGGTTACCTCCCTTAGTTGAGATGTACCCTGTTCCAGGGCTTAGTTATATAACCTGTTCCAGGTTACCTTCCTTAGAGATTTACCCTGTTCCAGGGCTTAGTTTAATGTAACCTGTTCCAGGTTACCTTACTTAGTGGAGATTTGCCTTGTTCAATGGCCATTAGAATTCCAGGGAATTCTTTTTCCCCATTCAGATAATAACTACCTTTACAGGTTATATCAAATTAATTAATTGGATCAGGTGTTTTTAATATGAAGTTATGGTTATATTTTAGTAAATGTATACAACATGGTGAGTAGCCCCCAAGAAGAGCCAAAATTAAGATTGTAATTCATGTTGCTGAGAAATCTAAAAGTAATAAATCATATTCGAATTTTATCTATGACTTTTCTTGTATGTTGTGTATAAACACAAATATAATACCGTTATTACCATACATCATACATACACAAATATAATACCATTATTACCATACATCATACATACACAAATATAATACCGTTATTACCATACATCATATATACACAAATATAATACTGCTATTATCATACATCATACATACACAAATATAATACCGTTATTACCATACATCATACATACACAAATATAATACCGTTATTACCATACATCATACATACACAAATATAATACTGTTATTACCATACATCATACATACACAAATATAATACTGCTATTATCATACATCATACATACACAAATATAATACTGTTATTACCATACATCATACATACACAAATATAATACCGTTATTACCATACATCATATATACACAAATATAATACTGTTATTACCATACATCATATATACACAAATATAATACTGTTATTACCATACATCATATATACACAAATATAATACCGTTATTACCATACATCATACATACACAAATATAATACCGTTATTACCATACATCATATATACACAAATATAATACTGTTATTACCATACATCATATATACACAAATATAATACCGTTATTACCATGCACCATATATACACAAATATAATACTGTTATTACCATTCATCATACATACACAAATATAATACTGTTATTACCATTCATCATACATATACAAATATAATACTGTTATTACCATACACCATATATACACAAATATAATACTGTTATTACCATACATCATACATACACAAATATAATACTGTTATTACCATACATCGTACACAAAAGATAATACTGCTATTACCATACATCATACATACACAAATATAATACTGTTATTACCATACATCATACACAAATATAATACTGTTATTACAATACATCATACACAAATATAATACTGTTATTACCATACATCATACACAAATATAATACTGTTATTACCATACATCATACATACACAAATATAATACCGTTATTACCATACACCATATATACACAAATATAATACCGTTATTACCATACACCATATATACACAAATATAATACTGTTATTACCATACACCATATATACACAAATATAATACTGTTATTATCATACATCGTACATACACAAATATAATACTGTTATTACCATACATCATATATACACAAATATAATACCGTTATTACCATCAACATACATACACAAATATAATACTGTTATTATCATACATCATACATACACAAATATAATACTGTTATTACCATACACCATATATACACAAATATAATACTGTTATTACCATACATCATACATACACAAATATAATACTGTTATTATCATACATCATACATACACAAATATAATACTGTTATTACCATACACCATATATACACAAATATAATACCGTTATTACCATACATCATACATACACAAATATAATACTGTTATTACCATACATCATACATACACAAATATAATACTGTTATTACCATACACCATATATACACAAATATAATACTGTTATTACCATACATCATACATACACAAATATAATACTGTTATTACCATACACCATACATACACAAATATAATACTGTCATTACCATACACCATACATACACAAATATAATAATGTCATTACCATACACCATACATACACAAATATAATACTGTCATTACCATACACCATACATACACAAATATAATACTGTTATTACTTGTACATACAAAAATATAATACCGTTATTACCATACATCATACATACACAAATATAATACTGTTATTAACATACATCATACATACACAAATATAATACTGCTATTACCATACATCATATATACACAAATATAATACTGCTATTACCATACATCATACATAAATATAATACTGTTATTACCATACATCATACATACACAAATATAATACTGTTATTACCATACATCATACATACACAAATATAATACTGTTATTACCATACATCATACACAAAAGATAATACTGCTATTACCATACATCATACATACACAAATATAATACTGTTATTATCATACATCATACATACACAAATATAATACTGTTATTACCATACATCATACACAAATATAATACTGTTATTACCATACATCATACACAAATATAATACTGTTATTACAATACATCATACACAAATATAATACTGTTATTACAATACATCATACACAAATATAATACTGTTATTACCGTACATCATATATACACAAATATAATACTGTTATTACCATACATCATACATACACAAATATAATACTGTTATTACCATACATCATACACAAATGTTATTACCATACATCATACATACACAAATATAATACTGTTATTACCATACATCATATATACACAAATATAATACCGTTATTACCATACATCATACATACACAAATATAATACCATTATTACCATACATCATACATACACAAATATAATACCGTTATTACCATACATCATATATACACAAATATAATACTGCTATTATCGTACATCATACATACACAAATATAATACCGTTATTACCATACATCATACATACACAAATATAATACCGTTATTACCATACATCATACATACACAAATATAATACTGTTATTACCATACATCATACATACACAAATATAATACTGCTATTATCATACATCATACATACACAAATATAATACTGTTATTACCATACATCATACATACACAAATATAATACCGTTATTACCATACATCATATATACACAAATATAATACTGTTATTACCATACATCATATATACACAAATATAATACTGTTATTACCATACATCATATATACACAAATATAATACCGTTATTACCATACATCATACATACACAAATATAATACCGTTATTACCATACATCATATATACACAAATATAATACTGTTATTACCATACATCATATATACACAAATATAATACCGTTATTACCATTGGGGGTGGGCTGGGGGAGGAGGGGGCGCTCAAACAACAAACCAAAAAAAACCAAAACGGAAACAAATCAAAACAAAAAACAAAACACCACAAAAAACAACACAAACAAAACAAACACAAGATTTAAATTCCCATCCCCCAGACCCACAAAACCCTTTCCCATGCCTCCATTCCAAAACAAACCAACAAAAATAGCTCCCCCCTTTCAAAACAAAAAAACAAAAAATCAAAAAAAACAAACATACTACTCTAAAAAATAAAAAAACAACACCAACACTCTACAAAAAAAACCCCCAAAAAACAAACAAAAAAAACAATCAACAAAAAAAACACACCACCCAAAAAAAAAAAAAAAACAAACAAACAAAAACCAACACCACAACCATAAAGAAACTCAAATAAAATAAACCATAAAAAACAAAATCAAAACCAAAAAAAAACCACAATAACAAAACCAAAAATATAAACATCAAATAAAAAGAAAGGCACCACCAACAAATACACCATATATACACAAATATAATACTGTTATTACCATTCATCATACATACACAAATATAATACTGTTATTACCATTCATCATACATACACAAATATAATACTGTTATTACCATACACCATATATACACAAATATAATACTGTTATTACCATACATCATACATACACAAATATAATACTGTTATTACCATACATCGTACACAAAAGATAATACTGCTATTACCATACATCATACATACACAAATATAATACTGTTATTACCATACATCATACACAAATATAATACTGTTATTACAATACATCATACACAAATATAATACTGTTATTACCATACATCATATACACAAATATAATACTGTTATTACCATACATCATACATACACAAATATAATACTGTTATTACCATACATCATATACACAAATATAATACTGTTATTACCATACACCATATATACACAAATATAATACCGTTATTACCATACACCATATATACACAAATATAATACTGTTATTACCATACACCATATATACACAAATATAATACTGTTATTACCATACATCGTACATACACAAATATAATACTGTTATTACCATACATCATACACAAATATAATACTGTTATTACCATACACCATATATACACAAATATAATACTGTTATTATCATACATCATACACAAATATAATACTGTTATTACCATACACCATATATACACAAATATAATACTGTTATTACCATACACCATATATACACAAATATAATACTGTTATTACCATACATCATACATACACAAATATAATACTGTTATTACCATACATCATATATACACAAATATAATACCGTTATTACCATCAACATACATACACAAATATAATACTGTTATTATCATACATCATACATACACAAATATAATACTGTTATTACCATACACCATATATACACAAATATAATACTGTTATTACCATACATCATACATACACAAATATAATACTGTTATTATCATACATCATACATACACAAATATAATACTGTTATTACCATACACCATATATACACAAATATAATACCGTTATTACCATACACCATATATACACAAATATAATACTGTTATTACCATACACCATATATACACAAATATAATACTGTTATTATCATACATCGTACATACACAAATATAATACTGTTATTACCATACATCATACACAATGATAATACTGTTATTACCATACACCATATATACACAAATATAATACTGTTATTATCATACTGTTATTACCATACATCATATATACACAAATATAATACTGTTATTACCATACATGATATATACACAAATATAATACTGTTATTACCATACATCATACATACACAAATATAATACTGTTATTACCATACATCATACACAAATATAATACTATTATTACCATACATCATACATACACAAATATAATACTGTTATTACCATACATCATACACAAATATAATACTGTTATTACCATACACCATACATACACAAATATAATACTGTTATTACCATACATTATACATACACAAATATAATACTGTTATTATCATACATCATACACAAATATAATACTGTTATTACCATACATCATACACAAATATAATACTGTTATTACCATACATCATACACAAATATAATACTGTTATTAACATACATCATACACAAATATAATACTGTTATTATCATACATCATACACAAATATAATACTGTTATTACCATACATCATACATACACAAATATAATACTGTTATTACCATACACCATACATACACAAATATAATACTGTTATTACCATACATCATACACAAATATAATACTGTTATTACCATACATCATACACAAATATAATACTGTTATTACCATACATCATACACAAATATAATACTGTTATTACCATACATCATACATACACAATATAATACTGTTATTACCATACATCATACACAAATATAATACTGTTATTACCATACATCATATATACACAAATATAATACTGTTATTACCATACATCATACACAAATATAATACTGTTATTACAATACATCATACACAAATATAATACTGTTATTACCATACATCATACATACACAAATATAATACTGTTATTACCATACATCATACACAAATATAATACTGTTATTACCATACATCATACACAAATATAATACTGTTATTACAATACATCATACACAAATATAATACTGTTATTACCATACATCATACATACACAAATATAATACTGTTATTACCATACATCATACATACACAAATATAATACTGTTATTACCATACATCATATACACAAATATAATACTGTTATTACCATACATCATAATACACAAATATAATACTGTTATTACCATACATCATACATACACAAATATAATACTGTTATTACCATACATCATACATACACAAATATAATACTGTTATTACCATACATCATACATACACAAATATAATACTGTTATTACCATACATCATACACAAATATAATACTGTTATTACCATACATCATACATACACAAATATAATACTGTTATTACCATACATCATACATACACAAATATAATACTGTTATTACCATACATCATACATACACAAATATAATACTGTTATTACCATACATCATACATACACAAATATAATACTGTTATTACCATACATCATACATACACAAATATAATACTGTTATTACCATACATCATACACAAATATAATACTGTTATTACCATACATCATACACAAATATAATACTGTTATTACCATACATCATACATACACAAATATAATACTGTTATTATCATACATCATACATACACAAATATAATACTGTTATTACCATACATCATACACAAATATAATACTGTTATTACCATACATCATACATACAAATATAATACTGTTATTACCATACATCATACATACACAAATATAATACTGTTATTACCATACATCATATACACAAATATAATACTGTTATTACCATACATCATACACAAATATAATACTGTTATTACCATACATCATACATACACAAATATAATACTGTTATTACCATACACATACATACACAAATATAATACTGTTATTACCATACATCATACATACACAAATATAATACTGTTATTACCATACACAATCTATACACAAATATAATACTGTTATTACCATACATCATACATACACAAATATAATACTGTTATTACCATACATCATACATACACAAATATATACTGTTATTACCATACATCATACATACACAAATATAATACTGTTATTACCATACATCATACATACACAAATATAATACTGTTATTACCATACATCATATACACAAATATAATACTGTTATTACCATACATCATACATACACAAATATAATACTGTTATTACCATACATCATACATACACAAATATAATACTGTTATTACCATACACAATACATACACAAATATAATACTGTTATTACCATACATCATACATACACAAATATAATACTGTTATTACCATACATCATACATACACAAATATAATACTGTTATTACCATACATCATACATACACAAATATAATACTGTTATTACCATACATACATACACAAATATAATACTGTTATTACCATACATCATACATACACAAATATAATACTGTTATTACCATACATCATACACAAATATAATACTGTTATTACCATACACATACATACACAAATATAATACTGTTATTACCATACACCATACATAGCACAAATATAATACTGTTATTACCATACATATACATACACAAATATAATACCTGTTATTATCAATACATCATACACAAATATAATACTGTTATACCATACATCATACAACAAATATAATACTGTTATTACCATACATCATACACAAATATAATACTGTTATTAACATACAACTACATACACAAATATAATACGTTTATTACCATACATCATACAGCACAAATATAATACCTGTTATTACCATACATCATACATACACAAATATAATACCGTTTATTACAATACATCATACATACAAATATAAGACTGTATTACCATACATCATACACAAATATAATACTGTTATTACCATACATCATACATACACAAATATAATACCGTTATTACCATACATCATACATACACAAATATAATACTGTTATTACCATACATCATACATACACAAATATAATACTGTTATTACCATACATCATACATACACAAATATAATACTGTTATTACCATACATCATACATACACAAATATAATACTGTTATTACAATACATCATACACAAATATAATACTGTTATTACCATACATCATACATACACAATATAATACTGTTATTACCATACATCATATACACAAATATAATACTGTTATTACCATACATCATACATACACAAATATAATACTGTTATTACCATACATCATACATACACAAATATAATACTGTTATTACCATACATCATACATACACAAATATAATACTGTTATTACCATACATCATACATACACAAATATAATACTGTTATTACCATACATCATACACAAATATAATACTGTTATTACCATACATCATACATACACAAATATAATACTGTTATTACCATACATCATACATACACAAATATAATACTGTTATTACCATACATCATACACAAATATAATACTGTTATTACCATACAACATCATACACACAAATATAATACTGTTATTACCATACATCATACACAAATATAATACTGTTATTACCATACATCATACACAAATATAATACTGTTATTACAATACATCATACACAAATATAATACTGTTATTACCATACATCATACACACACAAATATAATACTGTTATTACCATACATCATACATACACAAATATAATACTGTTATTACAATACATCATACACAAATATAATACTGTTATTACCATACATCATACACAAATATAATACTGTTATTACCATACATCATACATACACAAATATAATACTGTTATTACCATACATCATACACAAATATAATACTGTTATTACCATACATCATACACAAATATAATACTGTTATTACCATACATCATACACAAATATAATACTGTTATTACCATACATCATACACAAATATAATACTGTTATTACCATACATCATACACAAATATAATACTGTTATTACCATACATCATACACAAATATAATACTGTTATTACCATACATTATACATACACAAATATAATACTGTTATTACCATACATCATACACAAATATAATACTGTTATTACCATACATCATACACAAATATAATACTGTTATTACCATACATACATACACAAATATAATACTGTTATTACCATACATCATATATACACAAATATAATACTGTTATTACCATACATCATACACAAATATAATACTGTTATTACCATACATCATACACAAATATAATACTGTTATTACCATACATCATACACAAATATAATACTGTTATTACCATACATCATACACAAATATAATACTGTTATTACCATACATCATACATACACAAATATAATACTGTTATTACCATACATCATACATACACAAATATAATACTGTTATTACCATACATCATACACAAATATAATACTGTTATTACAATACATCATACACAAATATAATACTGTTATTACCATACATCATACACAAATATAATACTGTTATTAACATACATCATACATACACATATATAATACTGTTATTACCATACATCATATATACACAAATATAATACTGTTATTACCATACATCATATATACACAAATATAATACTGTTATTACCATACATCATACACAAATATCATACTGTTATTACAATACATCATACACAAATATAATACTGTTATTACCATACATCATACATACACAAATATAATACTGTTATTACCATACATCATACACAAATATAATACTGTTATTACCATACATCATACACAAATATAATACTGTTATTACAATACATCATACACAAATATAATACTGTTATTACCATACATCATACATACACAAATATAATACTGTTATTACCATACATCATACATACACAAATATAATACTGTTATTACAATACATCATACACAAATATAATACTGTTATTACCATACATCATACATACACAAATATAATACTGTTATTACCATACATCATACACAAATATAATACTGTTATTACAATACATCATACACAAATATAATACTGTTATTACCATTCATCATACATACACAAATATAATACTGTTATTACATACATCATAAATACACAAATAATACTGTTATTACCATACATCATATACATACACAAATATAATACTGTTATTACCATACATCATACATACACAAATATAATACTGTTATTACAATACATCATACACAAATATAATACTGTTATTACCATACATCATACCTACACAATATAGATTACTGTTATTACCATACATCATACACAAATATAATACTGTTATTACCATACATCATACATACACAAATATAATACTGTTATTACCATACATCATACACAAATATAATACTGTTATTACCATACATCATACACAAATATAATACTGTTATTACCATACATCATACATACACATATATAATACTGTTATTACCATACATCATACATACACAAATATAATACTGTTATTATCATACATCATACATACACAAATATAATACTGTTATTACCATACACCATATATACACAAATATAATACCGTTATTAACATACACCATATATACACAAATATAATACTGTTATTACCATACACCATATATACACAAATATAATACTGTTATTATCATACATCGTACATACACAAATATAATACTGTTATTACCATACATCATACACAATGATAATACTGTTATTACCATACACCATATATACACAAATATAATACTGTTATTATCATACATCGTACATACACAAATATAATACTGTTATTACCTTACAACATACATACACAAATATAATACTGTTATTATCATACATCGTACATACACAAATATAATACTGTTATTACCTTACAACATACATACACAAATATAATACTGTTATTACAATACATCATACACAAATATAATACTGTTATTACCATACATCATACACAAATATAATACTGTTATTAACATACAACATACATACACAAATATAATACCGTTATTACCATACACCATACATGCACAAATATAATACTGTTATTACCATACATCATACATACACAAATATAATACTGTTATTACCATACACAATATATACACAAATATAATACCGTTATTACCATACATCGTACATACACAAATATAATACTGTTATTACCATACACCATACATAAATGATATTTTGTTTACTAAATAGTTGTTTGTACACAACATTTAAAAACCCCGTCACAGTCTTCATGTTAGTAAATATCTATTTCTAACCTCGCGCCTTTGATCACGTGATGTTCTTGACCAATGGAAATACGTCAGGGGATAGCGCCACCTGCATTCATTTTCAAGCAGCGTGATTATTTGTAGCAGCAGTGTTTTATTCATCATTATTTTCTCCTATTGTTTACATTCGTCGCAACAACTCCTATTGACTTTTGAACTTACGAGTGTTTTGCCTGGAGTTGTCGTCTCCTACGACAGTGAAGTACACACCAATAACGGTATTTACACGTGTGTTGTGTTTGTTTACATTTTTATCGACGTGTGTCGAGGACATTTCCTTTAGTTTACATTGACGAATGTCATTCGTCATCGAGCTGTGTATTTCCTATTTGGATCCTAACAGTCTTTATGCAACCACAATGTGTTTTCTTTGCTATCGGGATCTAACTTTGTGTGTGACTTATTCGTGCTAGTGGAAATCGAAAGACATCAGTTTGTAAACCGTCTCGGGTCATCTAACATGGCGGCCAAGCAGGTCAGGAACGCGTCACTACCAGCAGCTTGGTGCGCGATCCCAGGATTCCGTGCGGGATTCAAGATGGCAGCGCCCATGTCTTGTCGAACACTGTAGGGCATTGCATCGTCTTCTTTGGCGTTTACGGTTAATTTTGTAGGGGTAATTATCTGATTTAAGGAAAAATAATTAAGGAACTACACGTACAACATTATTAGTCTAGATTTCCATCTCGCGATATTACGACATGCAGTGTACTCGGAACTAACCGAACAACTTAACTAGTCGGAATTTCAATCTCCCGACGATTACGACATGCAGACTCCTCGGATAATCAACGAACAACTTTGATAACTACATACAGACGACTCGGAAACTCACCGAACTACATTATGCGTTTCCATCTCCCGATGATAGCGACATGCAGATAAAGTGGAAATCGTAGCATCAGCTTACTATGCTTCCAACTCAGTTGTCTTGGACTTTTCAGCGGTGAGATTACTCATCAATCTGTCTATTTTGACTTGTTGTACCTGACCAGACTTTGGTTACAGCGTGGATATCAGAGGAGCATTCTCGATACTTGTTACTCTAGTAAACATTTATATCTTCGCGTTCACACCTTCTATCTGTATCTAGCGTTACTGTTTTCTATGTACTTGTCACAGATATTTCTAAATAATTGGTTACGGCATAGCTGTCACACCTTTTATCTGTATCTAGCATTATTGTTTTCCTTGTACTTGTCACAGATTCTTGTTTATACTTGTGCGGAATATATTATGCAACTGTTAAGGAGAGCTTTGTCATAGATATATATAGAGATGATGTTTCTTCCTCACTTTATTTAGTCTGTTACTAGATTGTTATTATCATGTACTAGGTTTAATTAGTTATCAGTCAGATCAAGCCTCTTCTATTACGAGTCAAGTCACTCATCTCATGAGTAATCACAACTTAGTCTAGGATCTTCTCAGCAGCCATAAGAAGTGAAGTTTTTCCTTACAATAGCCACCAACCTATGCCATGTTTTATTTGTTTATTTTGTGGGTAATCAGGTCATGTCTTCAACCACAATCAAGTCACTCTTCTCTTGAGTTGTCATAACTCGAAGTCAAGGGTCTTCTCAGCTGTGTCTGCGAGTCAAGTTTCTTCTCACGAGTCACTGAGACTCAGAGCCAAGGGTCTTCTTAGTAGCACTTAGGAGTCAAGTTTGTCATGCCACCAGCTACTGCTTCGCTGTGTTTTGATTCGTTAGTTTATGCAGTCATGTCATTGCTTCTCCAATCATGAGTCAAAACTCTTCTCATGAGTAATCACAACTCAAGAGTCAAGGGTTTCTCAGCTGTGTCTGCGAGTCAAGTCTCTTCTCATGAGTCACTGCGACTCAAAGTATGTAGTCTTCTCAGTAGCACTTAGTCAAGAGTGTCCCGCACTAGCTACCTACTACTTCGCTGTGTTTTGATTCGTTAGCTTACGTAGTCAGGTCTTTGCTTCTCCAATCATGAGTCAAAACTCTTCTCATGAGTAATCACACTCAGAGTCAAAACTCTCCTCAGCTGTGTCTGCGAGTCAAGTCTCTTCTCACGAGTCACTGAGACTCAGAGCCAAGGGTCTTCCCAGTAGCACTTAGGAGTCAAGTTTGTCATGCCACCAGCTACTACTTCGCTGTGTTTTGATTCGTTAGTTTATGCAGTCATGTCATCGCTTCTCCAATCATGAGTCAAAACTCTTCTCATGAGTAATCACAACTCAAGAGTCAAGGGTCTTCTCAGCTGTGTCTGCGAGTCAAGTCTCTTCTCGTGAGTCACTGCGACTCCGAGCCAAGGGTATTCTCAGTAGCACATAGGAGTCAAGTTTGTCACTACAGGGGTACTAGAGTCAAGTCGCTTCTCTATGGCTCAGTAGGGTCAAGCTTCTTCTCTAGTAGGACCTTTCAGTATGAATGATTTAGAGTCAAGTTGCTTCTCTGCTGTCAAGTAGAGTCAAGCTTCTTCTCTAAGTCAGGCATTTTAGAGTCAAGTTGCTTCTCTGCTGTCAAGTAGAGTCAAGCTTCTTCTCTAAGTCAAGCATTTTAGAGTCAAGTTGCTTCTCTGCTGTCAAGTAGAGTCAAGCTTCTTCTCTAAGTCAGGCATTTTAGAGTCAAGTTGCTTCTCTGCGGTTCAGTAGAGTCAAGCTCCTTCTATAAGTTTCGAGTACTCCATTTTTCTTTCTTCACCGTGAAATACCTGGAGTCAAGTTGCTTCTCTGGAGTTCATCAGAGCCAAGTTTCTTCTCTGGGTGTTTCTCCAAATACTCAAGTCTTGTTAATTTAAGTTAGCTGTTTAAGCCCTGTACACCATTCAGTATCCTTATTGTATTTCTGCTGTTCAGTAGAGTCAAGCCCCTTCTTTAGTTTTGAGTACTCAATTTCTTTCTTCACTGTGAAATACCTGGAGTCAAGCTGCTTCTCTGGAGTCCGACAGAGTCAAGTCTCTTCTCTGGGTGTTTCTCGGAATACTCACATCTTGTTTATTTAAGTTAGCTGTATAAGCCCTGTACTACATTCAGTATCCTTATTGCATTAAGTACTTATAACTTTAATCGTATCTCCTTTTATGCATCGTAATCAGTTGAGTGTTGGCAGGTTCATTATAACTACCTGTTCTGTGTATGTAAGTTCCTTAGTCTTGGCAACCAGTTTGTTGACTTTCTTAGGACATCTGCAACCCTTTCTTTGTCTATTATTAGTAGATATAGTTGACATACGGAGCTTGTTATCCTCTTATATCTTCAGGGTGCGTTCCCAGTACCTAATTATCATCCTTAACACTTTATCATTGGCACTGTTTCCTTAATTAGACCTCCATCAGAAGGATGTAGTTCTTGCATCTGTCTCATTCACAGACGCAGAATCTGGTGCTCCTTTAAATACTATCTCACTTTATAGTATTAGGTATGTTTTTCCTCTCTTTTTCAGCTTTATTCCATACGTGATATAACCTTTCAATCATTTGAACTCTTGTCATTACTTGGTTTATCTGCAAGCTTTATACCAGTTACTGTGCCACTGACCACATTTAACTTCTTAATGTCTCATTTTAGAGCATATGATAATTATGTGTGTATATATGTAATACGGTGCATTAATTTCTATAGGCAAATTTGTGCTTAGTTGTACTGATTATAATCAATAATTTTCTAGTTCATCATCGATTCACTTTATCTACACTCTTAAAAATATTACATTGTCATATCCTTCTTGCACATAATTTCTTTCTTGGGGGCTCTCATTCGGTTACTTTATTGTAACCTCTTCGATTTGGCCTTTTAAATTCGGGGAATTTCTTGCCCCCAATTCATTATATCATATTTTGTGTATTTATTTCTTATGTAGATGATATGCTTGGGATCGCCCAAGCTCGGGGGTCGCCCATCTGAAACAGTCTTAGCAGAACTGCCTGCTTTTTAGCTACCAACTGCTTACTCTGTGGCTTGAGGTCGCTCAAGCTAGGTTTCTCTCCTCTCTATTAGTCATAGCTAGCTAAGCTATGATCGCTCTAGCTTGGGGGTTGCATGCCCCTATAGTATAATTAGTATCTTAATTGTTTAGGTGTATCTTTTGAGTAGCGAGTAAAAATTTATTATGTAATATTGTTAGTTGATGTTATTTAGTTGTAAGAATGAGCAGCCCCTAAGAATGCCAAAACCTTTAGATAATATTTAATATGAGCCTGAACAAGTTATTGGTTCCATTCAATAAATTTTTGACTTTCATACTGTTTTGGTGTGTTGTGTATAAAAATGATATTTTGTTTACTAAATAGTTGTTTGTACACAACATTTAAAAACCCCGTCACAGTCTTCATGTTAGTAAATATCTATTTCTAACCTCGCGCCTTTGATCACGTGATGTTCTTGACCAATGGAAATACGTCAGGGGATAGCGCCACCTGCATTCATTTTCAAGCAGCGTGATTATTTGTAGCAGCAGTGTTTTATTCATCATCCACCATCCGCCCCACCTCCACCTTTGATAATTTGCAGTTTTCTTTACTGTGGTTTGTGTATAATTGTTTATATTATAATTACCTTTTAATATTTATATACTGTTGTTTTATTTTGATTGCCTGTACTTTTCATGTGTATATGTTGTTTTTATTATATGTGTTTACTTATAATATTTATATTTATTACATGTCTTTTTTACTTGTTTCGGGCTCATTTGTTTAGGGGTAAGTAAGGCCTCATGGTGAGACAACACCTGGCAAGCTGGTCTGAGCATTGGATAAACCTACCTCCCTGATTCAGGTTGGGGCAGCCGGCTCGCAGCACCTTTTTGTACATCTGTGTTGGTTAATTATAAGCTTTTTTTTGTTACAATGCAAGCTGTCACATTTTTATTTTTATTTTGGGCTGCTCTTCTTAGTAAGGAATAGTTAGAGGATATCGCTCACAGTAATGAATTTATCACTCCGTGATATTAGCACTTTTAAATTCGGGGAACTTTTAAATTCGGGGAATTTCTTGCCCCCAATTCATTATATCATATTTTGTGTATTTATTTCTTATGTAGATGATATGCTTGGGATCGCCCAAGCTCGGGGGTCGCCCATCTGAAACAGTCTTAGCAGAACTGCCTGCTTTTTAGCTACCAACTGCTTACTCTGTGGCTTGAGGTCGCTCAAGCTAGGTTTCTCTCCTCTCTATTAGTCATAGCTAGCTAAGCTATGATCGCTCTAGCTTGGGGGTTGCATGCCCCTATAGTATAATTAGTATCTTAATTGTTTAGGTGTATCTTTTGAGTAGCGAGTAAAAATTTATTATGTAATATTGTTAGTTGATGTTATTTAGTTGTAAGAATGAGCAGCCCCTAAGAATGCCAAAACCTTTAGATAATATTTAATATGAGCCTGAACAAGTTATTGGTTCCATTCAATAAATTTTTGACTTTCATACTGTTTTGGTGTGTTGTGTATAAACACAAATATAATACTGTTATCACCATACATCATACATACACAAATATAATACTGTTATTACCATACATCATACATACACAAATATAATACTGTTATTACCATACATTATACATACACAAATATAATACTGTTATTACCATACATCATACATACACAAATATAATACTGTTATTAACATACATCATACATACACAAATATAATACTGTCATTACCATACACCATACATACACAAATATAATACTGTTATTACCATACATCGTACACAAAAGATAATACTGCTATTACCATACATCATACATACACAAATATAATACTGTTATTACCATACATCATACACAAAAGATAATACTGCTATTACCATACATCATACATACACAAATATATACTGTTATATCATACATCATACATACACAAATATAATACTGTTATTACCATACATCATACACAAATATAATACTGTTATTACCATACATCATACACAAATATAATACTGTTATTACAATAACA
>NW_022981636.1:0-7837 GCF_902652985.1 Pecten maximus
GTTATCAACAGGGGCACATGGTATCTGATAGGATGTTGTTTATCAACAGGGGCGCATGGTATCTGATAGGATGTTGTTTATCAACAGGGGCGCATGGTATCTGATAGGATGTTGTTTATCAACAGGGGCACATGGTATCTGATAGGATGTTGTTTATCAACAGGGGCACATGGTATCTGATACGATGTTGTTTATCAACAGGGGCACATGGTATCTGATAGGATGTTGTTTATCAACAGGGGCACATGGTATCTGATAGGATGTTGTTTATCAACAGGGGCACATGGTATCTGATAGGATGTTGTTTATCAACAGGGGCACATGGTATCTGATACTTTGTTGTTTATCAACAGGGGCACATGGTATCTGATACGATGTTGTTTATCAACAGGGGCACATGGTATCTGATACTTTGTTGTTGATCAACAGGGGCACATGGTATCTCTGATACGATGTTGTTTATCAACAGGGGCACATGGTATCTGATACTTTGTTGTTTATCAACAGGGGCACATGGCATCTGATACTTTGTTGTTGATCAACAGGGGTACATGGTATCTGATACTTTGTTGTTGATCAACAGGGGCACATGGTATCTCTGTACGATGTTGTTTATCAACAGGGGCACATGGTATCTGCTAGGATGTTGTTTATCAACAGGGGCACATGGCATCTGATACTTTGTTGTTGATCAACAGGGGTACATGGTATCTGATACTTTGTTATTTATCAATAGGGGCGCATGTTATCTGATACTTTGTTGTTTATCTATTTCAATCAATTGTCCTTCCATATGATTTAGGTATTATTATTGATTAAACTAAAGAGTTCTGAGACACTTAAGTCTCCATTGATATGTATAAGATCAAACCTTCTTTAGCTAGTCGATCTGCTATTTCATTACCCCGAATATCTACTTGCGATGTTATTTTGTGATTTTGTAAGGATGAACATTATAATTTGTGAACATCTGTCGTGGATCTTATCTTCATACAATATACTTGTTCCACGTAATTCAATTATGGGTACCTGTAAAGTGTGAAACGAAACGAAATCAAACGAAACGAAACGCAACGAAATCAAACGAAACGAAATAAAAACATTGAAATATATATATATATACATATATGACAATTTACTTGCTGAACTGTCGACAGTTCAGACAAGTAAATTGTCAAATTTTCGAAGCAATATCAAGACACAGGTAAATTACAATCGATCACATATAGACATAGAACATAGTACATTTACATAAATATAGTGGGTATAAACAACAAAAAATATCGTTATGCTGTGAAAACGATCCCCCTCGGCCGATAATTAATTCGCCGAGGGCCTATTATGATTAATTAAGAAAACATCTTAGGTGGTGTATAGATGGAAAGATTAAATAAATAAATAAATAATATAACTAAAAGGTTTAACAATTAAACCAATTTGTTAAACCTTTTAGTTATATTATTTATTTGTTCATTTATTCATTGACTTGAACGTAATAATTTGTGAACATCTGTCGTGGTTTATATCTTCAGCATAGATAGAGTATAATGCTGGCCACATTCAATTCATTTTTTTCTCTCATGAATAACGTACCCTTAGATCATGTAGACTGCGTCATCTGTAACAAGGTAATGTAAATGATTTGTTTGCCCGATTGTTAAACCATATCAGCTTCAGCATGGATTAAACTACACGGAAAGTTGAGATTACGAAAATTTACATTTCTCTGTTAAGTAAAACGTCCTAATTAATTCAACGTCTATGTAATTGTTGCAAACATTTTATTTTGTATAAATTAGAAGATATACACTCAAAGCGTTAAACTTTTTTTTTTTTTTTTTTTTTGATGTTTTATAATTTTTTTTTTTTTGTAATTTATATTTAAATCAGTTAAACATATATTATCAACAAACACAAGACATCTACATTTTATGGTCATTCACACCTTTCAGCACTGATGTGTATTTCTATTATAATTTACTACGCATAAGCTTACACACACACATACACACCCCCATTCTCGCCCCCAGAGTCTGCTGCTAAGCTACGCTATACCACCGTACTGACTGAGTGACATAGGAAACGAAGGGAAGTAACTCTGATGAATGAGAATGACACACCCCACGCAAACACCTTCCCACACACATGAATGTTCTAGTACATATACATACATGTACACAATACTATACACATATACATGTTCATACGTACTACATATAGTCATATACTAACTATTGCATATGACAATGAGCACACATGCTTTACTACACATACATGTACTATTTTGATATCCATCCATTGGCATGTACACACAGCACTTACATGAAAACATATCCACATACCGCACCTACTACAACTCAAATACACCCATACATGTGCACACATACTACACATGTTGTATATATTATTGTATACATACATATATAAGAAGATGCATATTAAACACACATTCTGTTTCTAGTATCCTGCTATTCATCCATGTACAGACAAACAGACAGACATACACACAGACAGGCATATACATAAACCAACACCAACCTACTTAGACAGAAAGATACAGACAGATTAAACAGAGACACAGACATATACAAAAAGACTGACAGACATACACACAGACAGATACATAGACTAACAACACCAACCTACTTAGACAAAAAGACACAGACTAAACAGAGACACAGACATATACAGAAAGACTGACAGACATATAAAGACAAACAGATACATAGACTAGCACCACCCTACTTAGACAGAAAGACACAGATAGACTAAACAGAGACACAGACATACAGACAGTATTGACATACATAAATAGAAAGATAAATAGACAAAAAAGGGAGAGAAAGGGGCTGGAAAAATCACAATATATTATCAAAGCAACAAAGCAAAATTATTGACCAGTTTAGTGTTTTAGAGCCTAGGAGACATGTCAGTTAAATATATTATGAAATGAAAGCTATAACCTAATTAATTTTCCCCATTTTAGCCATTCGTTTCTAAATCTCTCCTTATACATACCTCCTTTGCTATAAGCTGCACATCTTTGTATATTAAAATAGTCCTGTATAGTATTTATTAAAGCATTTAAATTTAAGGACTTATGCAGACAGCGCATTTCATATATGTACTGTTTAATTACAATGAGAATTTCATTATCAATTTTACCATTTACATAAGGAGTGTATCTAAAAGAGTTTCAAAGCTAAGAAGAAGATTTTGAACCTCCTGACATTCCCATAAAATATGAATAATGGTTTCAATCTCTGAGTTACACAGTGTACACAAGATGGCACCATTCGAGTTTTAAATAAAAGAGAGTTTGTTGTAAGAATATGGTGATTGATTCTATATTGAAACCATTGGAATTTTGTGTTATTAGTTACAATAAACGGAAGTTTGAAAACCTGACTCCAGTAAATATTGCTTCTATCAAAAATTGAATTCCATTTTCTTTGTCCTGAGGGCACAATATTATTTCTGATCATAATGTTATAAAAGTGTTTTGACCCTTTGGAATGTTTAAAAAAAAAATCAAAGTTTACTGGAATAAATGGATGTGTTATTTCCAGCATGGGGAGAACAGGATTGGGATTGAACTTTTTTACAGCGGAAATGACACTATGATATAGGAAAAAATCAAAGCGTTAAACTTAATGAACCATGTAAATATATGGAAACGAAAAAACAAGTTTGGTTCCTACCCACCTATCACTTGTACAGAACTTATCCTCTATACGCGACCTTCATGCTTCAGCTTTACGTTCATGATTGCCTCTGTTCATGTTATAGCGCTACCTCACTAATATGTACTGCCACAGACACCCACTAGGACACATCATCCAGTCACACTATAGTGATAGCAGGCGAACTCCAGAAATGCATGCTCTGGTATGACCAGAAGAAAAGGTTCTATGACATATATATATAATTACCCAGGCAAATTATGACGTACATTGATATAAAAGATTTGGGCAGTACAAAAAATAAATAAAAGTCCTACTAGGGTCGAACGCTCAACTAAAAGTTGACTGTGAGGCATTGCTAAGGGAGACATTTTGAAGGCGGAAATGAGAAGGAAGGAAGACAATATCCCAAATGTAGTCGCCCTATATGGTCATACAGTACAATTGTAACATCCTACTCAAGCTATTAACATTTCAGAAACCCAGCATTAACGATGAGCGTAGTAAATATAAGATAGTATTTAAAGGCTGTAACACGTATTGATAGGGTCAACACTATATCGTATACTTAGACTATATTGGTCTTGCTGGTTTAAATGTACACGATGCCATATTTTTTAAACAAAGTGAATTTTGATTTGTGATATCAATGCTTTAAAATAACCGTCAGTTATATTCTCAGGTGTCATTATCTTAGCAACACTTTGACGTATATCAACAGGGACACATGGTATCTGATACGATGTTGTCAGCCAGACTAGGATTTCTGTCCGCATGGATGACAAATGCTAATAATGCGACTGCTGAGTCTAGTCCAGTGACAACGCGATTGGAGACAGAGGTGGGGAAACAGCTGTGTGACTTGTTTGGCTTTGAGTTGACAAATGATCCACGCGGATACATCACCACCGGAGGGTCATCTGCAAACATAGAGGCCTTATGGACATCGAGGAATGTAAAATTCTTCCCATTTGCGGTCCAAAAAGCCATACAAAATGAGGCAGTATTAGCAAAGTGCAAAAGAGTTGAGCGTGTACATTCCCAGGCTGGATCGAAAACAGAAGATTTTATCCACATCAACATGGGATCTACTGAATTTAAACCTTGATGATGTCATCGCACTTCATCAGGAAATCGACCACCTGATAAAAAACAACGACATTGATTTTGCGCACATCAACAAGTAAGAATATCCTAATGCATTTATTATACTTACCACCAATTCAGCTCACATACCATTTTCTTACATACTTACTTCTGACTTTAACATCAATTTCAAACATTTGAATCGGGTTTTGTGTAAAACGTTCTCGATATTTTAGACCGAACGGAATACAGAAATTAATGTCATCATCATTGGCTTTATGTCTTTCAAGTTCATTTGAATCAGATATATTTAGGTAAAATTAATGTAATTGGTATTCATGATGATCTTTAAGGTACGGCCTGACCTACAATGGTCTTGTTCAGTTCTTCAAATTGCATAACTTGACGAGTGAGCCTGTGGTGATAGCATCCGCCGCCAGTCACTTTTCCTGGGATAAGGCCGCGACACTTTTGGGTATCGGGAATCATCATTTGATATGCATCCCCTTCGATAACAACACTAGGATTGATGTCGTAGGTGAGTCATTATTGTTTTATATTAAAACAACGTCTATAAGTATTCCTTAAGGATTTCACTATAACATGCTGTTTCATGCTATTTTTAGGTCACCTCGGCGAAGCTCAGTGACCTTTTTTGATGTGTTTTTGCCCGCCGTCGTGCGTCGTCCATCGTTCGTCGTTAGTTAACATTTCATATTTTCGACTTCTTCTCAAACACTCCTGAACTATTTTTGATGAAATTTTGCAGAAACTTTCCTTGGCTTCAGGTCAAACACAATTATAAATTATATGGTCCCTAACCCCGGGGCCAGAGGGGCGGGGCCAAAAACGGTCAGATTGACTGATATTTCGAAAACCTTCTCAAGTAAAATATGGCAGAATGGTATACTCTTCATGGATAGAAGGTTCTTAAGACGCTTTATGAACATTGTTAATTTTATGGCCCATGGGTGTCACATTCTCCCTGGGGAAGGGGTAACTTCTACCATAGTTTATATAGGAAACTCACATATTTCAGCATAGTGTGTTTCATTTTCATTGGAAATTGGTTAGCATTTGGTAAGGACTAACTTTCCTAAATGACATGTTATCAGAGAATGTCGAGGTCAAATCTAAAAATCTCAAATAGAATGTGCAAGTTTTATGATCATTAGATGAGAAATGACAGAGATATGGAACTGGTATTCTAGAACCACTGGTATATGAAACACTATCCAAGACAGTGTTTGCATGAATACCGTAAAAACAAATGTACCTTACGCCCGTCCTTATACGAATCAATTACGTGTGTGTCCACCCCTGGCATCAGTCTCTTACTCTCCTGAACTTTGACCCTACTAGTATATATAAACATAGGAAAAGTGAGTCGTAAAAAAGTCACTCCACAGGTATATTGACCCCCGTTCCCTCTCAATGCATCGTTTAAAAAAGATGTTCCAATTGTCCTGTTCAAGTATCGGTGCATTGCCAGTCATGTTTAATTGGGGAATTTACAAGGCAACTGCCTGCTTTTTTTCTGAATTCTATTAAAACAGACTTGAATTATCATTGTTGTATTGTTCTCAGCTTTGCAGAAAGTCCTCGATGAATGCCTGGCTAAAAGGGTGCCCGTTATTGCCGTCGTGTGTGTTATTGGAACTACAGAGCACGGAGCCGTGGATCCAGTCGATGCTATTCTGAACCTTCGAGCAGAGTATCGGACCAAGGCGAGTAACAATTATACTACTGCAATCATTAGTACAATCAAGATATTGGTAATAAAGTAACACTAAATGACCTACTTAAATATCTACTGAAAGGATAAAGAAACGCAATCCGAATCTGAAAAAGAAAATATGTTTCATTATGCTTGATTAAACTTCATTTACATTACATCTTTATGTAATTCAAAATCACATAGTAGTAATTTCAAACTTACTAAACACAACTTGTCATTTAATAAAAGATTATGATTCACATATCTGGTCATGACATTAGAATAATTATAAATTATAGTAGTGATGATTAAATAATTATTCGATGCTTACAACAAACCAAATAGAATGAATCCTGGTATGTTTTACCCGCTTTGACACCCGTATTCATGGAAACTAATAAAGAAAAACTTTTTTTTGCGATGAAACCACTATTTTAAATTGATTTTCACAATAAGGTATGTAAACACTGTAAATTAATTTGTTACAGCAGGAAATTCATGATTTTTTTTAATGAAATGGAATCAGCTGACAGTTTAAAGCTTGACATGATATGTGACTATTTATTGATTAGCTGAACTTGGGTTGGTTTGTTTTGTTTGTTTGCTGTATTTATCACCACATACTCATGAACAGTCAGGATCATTTTGAGGCTGTAGTAGTTGGTGACTAGCTCATTGAACAACATTCTGTAGCAAAACTGGATTGGGATGAACGGCGACGACAAGGTAGCTCAATTGTTAGAGCATCCGGCTAGTTTTTGGGAGTCCCGGTTTCGAACAACGATCTGGCCGTGCATTTCCCCTCTCCTAATTCAACACAGGCCATGAACTCATGCTTAGATGCCAATTGATGTCTCATAATAAATTGAAGTGCCATACTCAAACAACTGTAAAATTATCAAATATATAATACACTGGTTACCTCAAAACCTTTAATTTCCTTTTGCCAGTATCAACATTTAAATGTTAGTAAGGGTTTTAGATGTCGCGTATGTAAAATTTAAGTGCAAGTGCGAAAATTAACATTAAAGCGGAGAAATTAAACGTAATGTGAGGGAATTAAAAGTTTCGGGGTAAAAAATGTTATCAGAATACCATTACATAATTACGAAACTTGACACGAGTGTTCATCAAGTTTATGGGGTGTGCAATTGACCCTTTTATTTGGTCAACTAAGATGACTGCCACAGGCTAATTTTCCTCTGACTGGTGATATTTAGATATTGTTTGATTTCGATTAAAATCGGTTTATAGATGTTTTAGGGAACTGCAAATTCTATTGCATGGGTATCGTTGCCATATCAACCATACCAAGGCTTCTGATTGGTTGAAGTTTAGATATTGGATTTTG
>NW_022981637.1:0-7836 GCF_902652985.1 Pecten maximus
GAAATGGAATAATATATCATTGAAAACTGGAAAGCTTGCTGTTGTCATGTAATTTGTTAAGCTGTTTGAAATGTAAAACGGGGCGAAAAATGCATGCTTCAGGGGGACCTAAATCAGCTAATTTGTATCGCGAATATTGCATAAAATAGCCTTGTCATTTTGCTCAAAGGCGTCTAATGCACACAATAGGATCATTGGTTTGTCCAGCTTTGACTTCACAATCTTTTCAAACACACTGATTCTGTTTTGATCTTGAAATGCAAATGGCGGTTATGAATAATATCACACAAATAAAGCATTTGCGGAGGTATTTCAAACATCAAAATTGCTCCTATTTAGACACTATAAAGAACTCTAAACAAGAAGACAGATTTAGAGGAAACAGTTCAACCGTTCACCTAGGGACAAAATATGTATATTTCTGAAGAAAGGTCCCAAACCAGTTTAACAATTAGTCTTACAAAGTCCTTCTTACTATGCGACGTTTTTTATTGATATGCCTCCCTTTTTGCCATACTTGTGTAATATTATTCACAGCCGCCATTTGCATTTCAAGTTTAAAACAAAATAAGTGTTCATACGTACATTAAGTCGAATCCGGTCAAATAAATGCTGCTGTCGTGTGCTATAGACGCTTGTGAGTTTAAAAACATGGATATTTTCAGGTTTGGTTATTTGTCCCCTGTCGTTTGAAAAACGGGGGGACTATAGGTTTACCGTCTAAGTGTGATGAGACCCATCGCCATCTTGTAATTAAAAAGAAGGTATACAAGAAAACAGAATTTGAATGAAAGCAAGAGTATAAAGGGCATCAAGGCAATATGTTCAACTATTTAAGGAAACATAATCCAAAACATTTCATAGTCAGTTCAGGAAACGCAAACAAATTGTTAAATGTTATTTGAAGCAGAACAATTTCTTTGTACATTTTCGTGATCTTGGCTGTAAGACGCCTGCCATCAACAATGATGTAACTGAGTTTTTAAATGAACATGATGAAAGAACACATGATGTGATGTTTGATGAATTAGGCAAGGATATTGATGGAAGTGAAATAAATACCGCTATAAAGAATTTGAAATGATGTAAGGCACCTGGACATGATACCATTATGAATGAGTATTTTAAAAGGTGCAAAGAGGTTCTGATGCCATGTTTAATAGTACTTTTAACAATGTTTTTAAATCTGGAAATTACCCATTACTTTGGTCACAGGGAACCATTATACCTGTTTTTAAGAAAGGAGATAGAAATGATACCAACAATTATAAGGGCATTACACTAGTCAGTTGTTTTGGAAAACTTTTTACTTCTATCCTAATGGAAAGTTTGGTCAAGTTTGATACAAATTATAACAAGATCTCTAACGCCCACTCTGGTTTTAGAAAAGGAATGTCTACAGTTGATGCAATTTTTGCCCTGCAGTCATTAATTAACAGAACGTTAAAACGCAGTAAAAGAATTTATTGTTGCTTCATAGACTATAAAAAAGCGTTCGATTTTGTTAATCGTCAAAATTTATGGTATAAATTAATTAAAGAAGGAGTTAACGGGAAAATGTTGAATATTATTAGGTCTATTTATAAGGAAGTCAAATGTTGTGTTAAGGCTGAAGGGTCTATATCAGATTTTTTTTATTGTAAAAATGGATTGTTCCAAGGTGAAATTTTGTCACCGATTCTGTATGCCTTATATGTTAATGATTGTGAAACTCACTTTTTAAATGACAACTGTCCATCTATTGAAATCCAAATGATAACTGTGTTTCTCTTAATGTACGCTGACGACATGGTATTATTATCGGAAACTCCAGAAGGGTGACAAAAGCTCTTAGACTCATTATCAAAATACACACAGAAATGGGATCTTACAGTAAATACTTAAAAAACTAAAATAATAATATTCCGTAATGGTGGAATTATAAGAGCGAACGAATCTTGGGTTTATAATAGATGTGTGCTGGAAATTGTCAATGAATTTAACTACCTTGGAGTTTTGCTTAATTATAATGGTAAGTTTAGTAAAACTCAACGAAAAATAGCCGAACAAGGAAAGAAAGCATTATTTGCAGTAATAAAAAGTTTTTCTAAAATATAATTGAATCTATCATATGAAGACCGGCTTATTAATTGTAGGGCTAATTTGATATGCATTTATAAAATTCCTTTTTTCTAGTATGCACATGATTTATACGACTACATGCAGTATTTCTCTTCATTGTTTTGTGCAGTGTACTAAGTTACCTCCCTTAATCTTGGAGTTATCCCCCTTTGCACAGTATATCCGGTAGGCATATTTGGAAAAGCTACAGAGAAAGGCAAATCCCCTCCCTCCCTCCCAATTTTCACACCTTTTCTGCTTTGGGCTATTCTGTTTTATATTGCAGGCACGTTCTCCAATTCGTTAAGACTTCGACCACGACATGCAGAGGTGCTGGCGGTATTTTTCTGGTGGACAACAGATTGCTCTGCTTTTTTGGAAAGTCTATATCATTTCACATCACATTATAGTATCCGCTTTTGAGTCTGGGGGAATATCCTGTTCCCACTTTCCTCCATCTCTTTAGCTGTCACGTGGTTGAAGGTTTTGGCCATCATTCGCCTATTACTTGTATGTTTAGGAACAATTTAAAGTCATAAGTAGTAAACAATTGTTAACTTTGTTCTTTGTTCAGAGTGTCTTCTATCTGATAATGAAAGTATGCCATAATAACTTTTTTAATCCTGAAACGCAAGCTTCGGTTTTTGATACGTATGTAAATAGTATACTTACTTACAGATCTGAAATATGGAAGCTGCATGAAGCACCCGAAGTACAAAACAAATTCATCTATGTTTTTGCAAAAGATTACTAAATGTTCGTAAAAGTACCCCTAATTTATGGTGTATTTCGAACTTGGTAGATATCCTTTATGTATCACACGTAAATGTAGAATAATAAAATACTGGCTAAAATTTAAAAATACTTAAATCCATTGCTTAAACATAAATTGGGTTTTTGAAATAAAAGACTGTTTTTCTCTGAAATGTGTTTGCAGATACCATAATTGTGGATTTGTTCCATTGGCGTATTTGTTCGCCCAAATTTTTGGTGTATTTGTTCGCCAGTTCAAGTGTGTAAAGTGTTTGTTTGCCAAAGGTGGATTTTTTGAGTTGGAGTTACTTCCCTTTGTACAATGAAGCTGGGTGCTGAGAACATCTGGATGCTCGGAAGTTCGAGAAATATTTTAACATAGGGGGAGCCGTTTAACGGATGCTTCCTTTCAAATTTTGGAGACATAGGGTAAGGATGGGAAATTGAGATAGATAAATTAATATTGAAAAAATTAAGTGTATTGTGGTAAAAGTTGAAAAATGTTATTGCAAGTAATTTTCAAATCTACTAATTTAAGAATTGAGATGTGTTTGTTACAAAATAAGCTTTCTTGAAGGACTGATGGCAAGCGGCTATATTAGCAAGTGGGGCTGATGCATTTTTAAATTTGCTTTTGAGCAGTACTAATTAACATTTCTGAATGAAATTTGATTGAATAGGAAAGGTAATACGTTTAAATCTATTTTAAATTTAAAAGGATTATTTTATTAAATTTCTTGGTATACTACGACATATCATCTTGTTGTAAATTTGTAAATTCGTTATCGAGCAGTACTTGTTAATAATTTCTGAATGTAAATTTGATTGAAAAGAAAATGTAATAGGCCTACCTTAATATTTAACTTTTGAATTTTAAAGGACTGTTTGTATTCATTTTGTGATTTACTACGTCGTGATGGGAAGGGAGAGGGCCACCGGAATACAAAAGCGGAAAACCAACAGTCCGTACGCCAGGGCACGAATGGAAAAGTTCTCAAGCAGGTCTGTCTTTGGTTATTGAATGATCATGATCTTCCTTGTAATTATAATGGCACAGCTGTTCCCAGTGTGCATAGTTCATTGGGGGAAAACGTGTCACCCAAATTAAGGGCAAAGATTGTCAATGGCGAATTTGTAGAGCTTGGGGCCTTACTGGATAATTCCTTGGCATCTCGGGAGGACCAAAACCCCAAAAGATTATATATGGGTGATAATGGGGAGCTCTTGGCCAGGGCTAGATCAGCGAAAACAATACATTCCATTCATGAGTGGACTGATGCATTTTTAATTTTCACAAGCATCTACCTTTCGATCGTCCCCGAAAAAACTCAGGAGTTGTTGAAATATATACAAATTGTTCGTTTGGGGGCAGCCAGGTGTGGGGGACAGGGAACAGGGTGGAAGGCTTACGATGAGGAATTTAGGCTGAGACAGAGTAGAGATCCTGGTAGGTCCTGGTCCAATGTTGACAGCGAGTTATGGTGGATATATATGCATGGAGCGTCAACAGCTCAAGTGAAAACAAACACAGGATTACAGAAAAATAGTAGTCTAAAATGTTACGATTAGTATCACCAAGGGTCTTGTTCTCGTTCCCAATGCCCTTATGCACATAAGTGTATGAGATGTGGAGGGGATCACCCTAAGGCTAAATGTAGTAATCAGATGAATAGTACACCTTTTCGTAACCACAGTCAAGACAAACAACATACATGTCAACAGGGATCCTCAATGCAAAATCAACAAGGCAATAACAGTAGACCATGACATATGGGCCCTAGGCACTTCCCCAATTAAATTACAACCTATTCAGAACTGTTTAAATATGTATCCGTTGCAAGCAGTAGCGGACGAGTTGGGGAAAGGTTTTAGGGAGGGGTTTAGACTCAATTATGTAGGTCCTCGTTTGCATATACATAGTGGTAACCTGTTATCGGCAATCCAATACCACGAGGCAGTAAGGTCTAAGATCACAGCAGAAATAGAGCAATGTCGAATTATGGGCCCCTTTTCAGAGTTGCCGATTTCTAATCTCCATATTTCTCCTATAGGAATTGTGCCAAAATCGGATGGGGGTGGGGATGAATACTCATTTATCTTCTCCGAGCTCGTTAGGTATAAATGATTTTATCGACCCAGATATTTGTTCGGTAAATTATACTTCATTCGATAAAGTTATTGAAATGATTAACCAGCTGGGGCAGGGGACCTTGTTGGGAAAGACGGACATAAAATTGGCTTTTAGGCTTATACCAGTACATCCGGGTGACTTTGATTTATTAGGTTTTTGTTTTGATGGCAAATACTACTTGGACAAATGCCTTCCTATGGGATGTTCAGCTTCTTGCAATATATCTGAAAAATTTTCATCATTTATACATTGGGTAGTACAATTCAGAGCAAAAATACAAACGTTAGATCATTATTTAGACGATTTCATTTTTGTGGAGAAAAAAAAAAGATACTTCACAATGTCAATTTCTGATGTCAAATTTTGCAGAAGTATGTTTAGAGTTAGGAGTTCCTATAGTTGATAAAAAGACGGTTGGTACATGTACTATTTTAGTATTCCTGGGGCTAGAGATTGACACAGATGAGATGGTTATTAAAATCCCTTTACACAAAGCGCATGACATGCGAGAGGCCCTAGAGGGGGTATTGCAGAAGAAAAGTGTGTCTTTAAAAGAACTTCAATCTCTGGTAGGGGTTTTGATTTTTTTCTGTAAAGCTGTCAAAACCACATCATTTAATTAGGGTTAACAAAGACTTGAAAGAGGATCTGTCAGTATGGTTGGCATTTATAGAGGACTTTAGTGGGAAAGTATATTTTCCAGAACAGACTTGGTCTCATTCCGATGTTCTACACCTTTACACACAGATAGCTCGGGGAACCCGGGTTTGGGATGTAGGACATACTTTCAAGGGGAGTGGGCTTATTTCCCCTGGCCAGAAAGTTGGGCAGACTCAGAGATGATAAGGGACATAACTCTTCTTGAATGTGTCCCTATTGTCTTGTCACTGTGCATTTGGGGGAAACAACTGCCAAACAAAATGTTAGTTTTCAATGTTGCGCATTATTCAGTATGTTAAACAAACAAACCGCACGATACAAAAGGGTTATGAACCTGATGCGGCCATTTGTTTTCGAGCTGTTAAAATATAACATTGTCTTTAAAGCTAAGCATGTAGAGGGGGGAAATAATAGAATAGCTGATTCAATATCTCGTATGCAGTGGAAGCGTTTCCGGGGTGAGGCTCCAGAATCCGAGGATTTGCCGGCAGAGATTCGGGAGAGATTCACAACCATGATATCGAAAATGAAGTAGAAAACTGTTGCAGGCTTCGATATCAGACAATTTCCACTAGGCATATAAAAAAGGCCTGACAGCGTTCGATTTTTTTTGTAAAATTCAACAGTTAGATATTATCTGGCCACCGCCAGTAGGGCAAATTATTAGTTTCATAGGGTCCTTATCTTTTAGAGGTTTGTCCCATAACACAGCCAGGTCATATGTATCCAGTGTTGGGTATTATTGTAAGATGTTAGGAAAAGAAGATACAACACAGAACGGACAAAATATTTCATAGGCAATAGGGGCGACACTTTTCCACCGCAGTAGGGGTTTCAAAAGTTTTCATTAGACTAGATAGGAATTGGTCACGGCTAGTTGCTGTTGTGCGGCTTTCCCCCCCCCCCCCCCCTATAGGGTGTGGCGGTGGTCAAGATATGGTTATGTTCTATATCTTGACCATTTGGCGTTCGCACTTCGCACAACTTCAACTATAGACCTATAGTTCTAATTTTCGTTAGCTTATCACCAACTTGGCCACTGTTCCCAGGGTCAAGCTTTTAGTGCACTTGATGAACTTTGTGTAGTCAAGTTTAATATCTGAAGTTGTGGACATTGTCAATATTTTAATATTGTTTGGGCTGGCCATATACATTTGTTGTCGGCAGCCAATTATTTTGTACACAACCGTGACCAATATACGCCAAACTAAATAAAAAATTCCCGTTATAAATTTGTGTTTTTGTCTTGTGTTCAATAACAAAAAATGTATATTACAAGCATGTTACAGAGAAATGGTAAAAATTAACGATATCCGGATAATTGGTATAAAGAATGAGCTATATAGATTGGGATTAGGGTATATATGGGAGTTATACCATGTGGCCAAAAAATAAATTCTCCGCCGAAAGGTAGCCTGTAAAGATTTCTTTGTAATAATTTTTGCATGCAAGTATATTTAACGAAGCCGCTTGATACTTTGAGCTTGAAAGAAATTAGTAGAATTCGTTTGTCTTCTCATGAGTTACGTATTGAAACTGGGAATATCATAATATAGAAAGAAACCTTACGTTGTGCTCACTTTGTATGTTGCAAGATATTGAAGATGAATTCCATTTCATCTTTAAGTGTCCTTATTTTGATTTATTACGAAAGAAATATATTAAACCTCATTATATTAGAAATCCTAGCATGTTCAAATTAATAGAGCTGTTAACAACAAATAATAGAAAGGATATCTCAAATCTTGCTAAATATCTTAAGTGCACAAGGAAGAGAAGATTACTAGGGCTTAATAACCAATAATTGTGTGTAATGATATAATGTTTCTCACACATGTTTTATTACTTTATAAGTAGTTGATCTGTCTCTATGGGCGATTCCAGTACAAATCTATTATATGATATTGTTTATGATGTCAATAGTAAATTAATTGTTATATACATGTATATAATACATATGAATATATGGGAGGATATATAGCTATACAAGTGTTGTATACATATATACATGTATGTACATTTTATTGTATATGAGTGAACAGGCATATAACAATGTAGTTACATCCTATCTGTCGAGTATTCCAATGCTATTTGATATCATGATATTTCAAAGAATACTAGAAGAAAATTGTCGTATGATTTTATTGCATCGAAGTATTATGTGAAGACTTCACATTATTCGGGGTTGATCC
>NW_022981638.1:0-7836 GCF_902652985.1 Pecten maximus
GTAGTTTTACCTAAAATAACCCCCCTCCTCTATGTAAAAGTTTAGTACTTATTTTCCTCAAATAAGCCCCCCCTCTAGTGAAAGTTTGTACGTTTTTTCCTAAATAACCCCCTCCTCTAGTGTAAAAGTTTAGTACTGTATTTATCCTCAAAACCCCCCTCCTCGAGTTAAAAGTTTTAGTACTGTATTTATCCTCAAATAGCCCCTCCTCTAGTGTAAAAGTTTTTTACTGTATTATCCTAAAATTTACCCCCGGGCCCTAGTTTTAAAATTTTTATACCTTTAACCCCTTTTTTAAAAATTTTTTTTTACCATTTTTAATAACAAATATGCCCCTTTCCTAATTTGAAAGTTTAGTATTAAAGGTTTAATGAGGACATGTTTTTGAACCACTTTTATCCTGCTTTTTTGATATTAATAATTTTCAAAAAGTGAAGGGAGATTATTTGTTGGATGCGCTTATTTACAGATAAGTACTGTTACTTATATAGCTCTGACATCTTCCCATCTGTAGATTCACCATATATAAAAATTTTGGGGGTAGCCTACCGAATTTTCGGGTAAATATCATAGGTCCATAAATTTTGTAATCCTTAGTCAGGGTTATAAAAATATTAAACGGGTTTTAATTCACTAGATACAAAAAGCTTGTAACCCCTGCCCCGGGTTAAAAACAAAATTAAAACAGGCATTCTAAAAAATGGCCCTTTTTTTCGGGAACCACAAACCTGTCTTGACAGATGTTTAAATGAGCGAAATTTTGAGCCATTAAAAATTTGAAATATTGTCGGTAACACCCCAATGCTTTATAGGTACAATTCAAAAATTCTTTTAAAATTTTACATATTGTATATAATTTTTTAGAGCAAAAATAAATATTTTTTCAAACTTAATCAAATTTGACCATTTTCAAATGAAAAAAAATTTAAAAAAAAAAAAAAAAAATTTGCTCCCCAAAACACAGGTCCATTTTACCTCTTTACTATGATGGTTCGTTGTAGAATTTTGTATAAAAACCTTTTTGTTTAGATCGGGGTTCGGGGCGGGGAACACTGTTTTTAATTGGAGGGTTTAGCCAAAAACACTATTTTATTCCATGTGATCAAAAAATCAGAAAATTTTAAATTTTAAATGTTTTTTGTTGTCAGACCTTTTTTTAATAATTCTGTAGTTTATGAACCAATCATGCAATTTAGATTTTTCTTTCAAGATTGTGTTAATGTCAATCTTCTCATACAAAAATTCTTCCTCTAACTCATTTTCAAATCTGAGTGATAGATGTTTTCTCAAACCAAAAAATTTTGTCTGTAAATTTTTTTAAAATGCAAATTTTTTGCGCTACATTAAAACTTTTTAAAGGGACATTTAAACTTACCATAAAAATCCCCTGCATTTTTAAAATTTGAGAATTGAGAAATTTTCTTTTAAATGAGGAAAATTGTGCAGTTTTATTTTCTCATATTTTGTATCCCGATAATAGTTTTAGATTTCCTCCGTCAGTAAAAGACTTTAACGATTTTTTTTTTTGTTTTGTGCATTTTTGCTCCCAGAGTACGGAGGTCGCAGTGGGAGTGGAAAATAGAGGGCCATGCTCCGTTATCATCATAGAAATGGTTTATTGGGGAAAATTTAAAAAAATAAAGGGAATTGGCTTGATAGGAAAGTGTGCTGACCACCCAACCCAAAAATTACTTAATGGGGGGCTAAAACTGACAAAATCATTTTAATGTACAAAGACTTCCTCAAGATGTTTGATTATTATCTCGGGAAATTTGATTCTCAAAATTTCAACTTTCAGTAAGGTCATCGACAATTGTTTTTTGGGAAAAAAAAAATTTGATTTAAAATTTTTCAATTTGCTGTAGAGTCTGGAAAAATGAAACACTGATTTCTTAAGGGAATCCTTTTTGCATTTTGATGTAAATTTATACAGCAGGTTATTTTACACCCAAAGCTGCGGCCCTGAACCTATGGGGTCGACTATACCACTTTCCCTTTGAAAATTTTTTATATGTGTAGGCTAACACTTGAATTTTTAAAATAATATAAAACCGTTTTGGAAAATCAAACACTGGGCAAAAATTGTTGTTGGGTATCAGGCAAAAGGGGTTGTGTTTTTAATATGGGACGGGAATTGGGAGGACAACATTTGGGGGAATTAATAAAGCGGAATCAATAAAGTTGTGAGTCAGGGGCCAATTCACACAAACCTTTTCCAGCAAACCCGCCATAATTTGGGGGCTGGTTCTGTGGGGTTCCGATGCTCCAATTTTTCGGGAACATCACGCACAGACTGGACGCATCGACCTGACGGTTTTGGGGGAACTGCGGGGGGATCGATCATGATCAGGATCACTTAGGATTTGTCAGTGAAGGATGTGTTTAAAGGGTTTTTTTCATTTGAACCAACATGTACTTAAATGTGATACTTACTAGATGAATTTTTACCCTTTGGGTTTTCTTCAGTGTTTCCCAAAGACCTTACCTAGGTCATTTACGGTAGGTGACCTTGATCTTAGTTATTTTCCATTTTTATGTTGACCTTTACCCGGGATTTTCAGGGTTTTTTTGGGACCTTTTTACCATATTAGGTTGAAAAGGGGTAACTAGGATATTTTTCACTAAATGAAAAGACAAATTGACCTTTGAATTTCTTTGGGTACAACATCAGTTCACTATAAATATATACGTGAAAAAATTATTTTGAAACAACCAAAAATCTACCAAAAAGGCATTTTCCGATTGATTTTTCATAAGGAAATTTTAAAAATGGGAAAACTCCATATCGTCTGAAATCATGTCGTGTAGAACATCTGAATATTATGGCGGGGGAAAATGTGTGATGGGAGAAAACCCTTGTATATAGTACGCAGATTGTACTAAATTATAAGCCTGGGGTATGTAGATATATAGTAACTTGGGACTGAGATCAGAATTATAGGTATATTATATGGGGATGAGTCAGAATTGTAGGGTTTTATATAATGTGGGGGCTGATCGCCCAGGATCCTGCAGCCCACCCCCAAGTGGACGTGGTACCAAAACATTTAAAAGATAGATGTTTCTTTTTAAGCACGGTCAGAAAAGCATTTACAACATTATAGAGTTTCCCTTACTCAAAAACCTTTTGGGGGCTCACTCCATTTGCTAGAGATAGAATCGGACTGGAAATATTAAATGGTTGGCTGGGCTTCGGGTGAGCACTGGTGGACGTTGCGTCATTATATAAATGTTTCTGCCAAAAAACTGATCGTTTAAGGGAAACATTGGGTACTAGTATAAATAACCTCTAAAACTGAAAACGATACGGGTGGATCTCGAGTTCGGACGTACTCCACAACAGTCCACAGATGTAATTGACTCTTAAGCCAGACATATGGTGAAATGTCTTTTAGTTAGGGCTGCAGACAATTGGGTTTTTTTTATATTGGACATTTACCTGTTAGTGATAATGGGCCCAAAACAAAACACCTTTTCGATAGTGTGGGTGGTAAACCTATATCGTGGCTGATATCGCAGTCTGGGGGACAGGTTAGTGAAGACACCCACTGCCTTAAGCCCGTTAAACCGGATGTTGAGTGATTTAAGGGCCCCTTTGAGATAAAAATAATGAACGGCTACCCCACATGTAAGAAGAAAAAAATGCTGTTTGGGGGAGGGAACAGATATTAAAAACTGCTGAAGTCAAGAAAAATAGAATGACTTTGGGGTTATGGGAAAAATTTTAAAAAGGGTTTGTCCCACCTGACAGTGTAGGGATGGAGAGCGTCTTCGCTGGGGTGTAATAAATGGCCGTATTTTCGTCCCGCACGGCTGGCTATTTTGGGTATACTTTTAAATCGAATGATACTCACACAAGCCGATTTGAAAATCTCACCTGGAAATTGATTCAACGTATTTCACTGGGAAAATTTTAAAATTGGCGTTTCTGGTACTATGCACACAATGTACAAATTTTTCTTTCTACTTTGGGTTTTATGTAAATGGTATGAGCAATTGGTATTTTAAACTCAAAAACTTTTCCCGATTTGTTTTTTCATGGGAAAATTTCAACTTGGGGGGTTTTCCCCGGTATACAAAAACTGTATTCTTCTACCCGGGTTTTATTAAAAAGGGTTATAAAGCGTGCTTTGGTGTTTTTATTGCATACAAATCTGAATTCCTGATTTCCCCCGTAAATATTTACCTGGTTTGTGAGGAGTCTTTCCAAAAAAAAACTCTCAATGGTAAAATTACTCCTAATTATCCCCCAGGGGAATTTTAATCCCCAATTCAAGGACTTTACTACAACTTTCTTTTTCATGCAGGTGTTTTCTATTTTTCACTGGCTTTAAAAACTGTTTAAAAAAAATAAGGGGCATTTTATTTCGAGACTTGGGCTCGATGGGACTAAAATTTTCACCTCACGGTTGTTTAAATGCTCTACCGACCAATTACCACTTACCTGGTATTGATTTGTTTTTAATTACACCACCGGGAAGTCAAGGCTTTGTGTTAATCACGGGGTCGTCACACGAGTTACTCCAACACTCTCAAACACATGGCAGAGTCGGATTAAAAGTCGAGTCGGGATTCCTTTTGTCAGCTTTATTTAAAGGTTTTCCAAAAAACACCGAAAAATCTGCCGAAAATCTCCTGTGCGTCAAGGGTTTTTCGGAATTGGATAAGTTGCAGAATGGTAAAATCTGTAGAATTATTGCGGAAAAATTTTAAATTGTTTGCTTTGATTTTCTACTACTAAAAACTGCTGCTAGAAAAATATAAAAAATCTTTGGGCCCCCCCCAGAGATAACCGGGGACCTACTGTACGGAGTTAAAATAAATTCCCGACGTCTTTCTCCCGTGGGGCAATATTACCCCCAATCGAAATTTTGGGGCCCTTTTACGAGGAAGCTTCAGGGGAAAACGGTGTTTTTTTATAAAGTTTATGTGACTATTTCAGAATCAACTTTTTAGGGAGCGCTCAAGTTTACAGTTTTTTTATGCTGTTTCATAACCCTGCACAAATTTTTAAAAAGGATTGACGGGAATTTCCCGTTTTCCAAAAAATTTTGTGATAGGGTTCTAAAATTTTTGGACATTCAAAATTTTTAAAAAGTTTTAAAAATTTGGGGTTAAAAATTAAAAAAATGGGGGGGCCGGAAAAAATTTTTCCCCCGGGTTTTGGCAAACCCCGTTGGTGCAATTTGGGGGGATTAAAAGTAATAAATCAAAGGGTTTTAAAAAAACGTTAAGAAAACCGGGGTAAAAAAAGGGAAAAAACCCGGGGCCCCCCAATTTTTTTTTAATTTTAAAAAAAAAAAAAACTTTATTGAAAAGGGATATTTTTAAAAAGGAAAAGGAACATTCAGGAAAAATAAAGGATTAAAGTACTTCAATTTTTTAAAAACTTTTGGAAGTTAAAAAGAAGGGAAAAAACCCCAAAAAAAAAGGGTTTTTTGGTTTAAATTTTTGGGAAACTGGCATTTTTTTTCCGGAAAAAACAAAAACCGGGATTTTTTTTTAAATTTTGAGCCTTTAAGCCAAAAAAAGGAAAACCCCCAAAAAGGGCGGTTTTTTTTTGGGGCAAAAAAAAGGGAACGGCCTAAAACCCCAGTTGGGGTTAAGGGGAAATGACCAGAAAGGAATTAAGGACTATGGGTTTTTTAAAAAAGCGGGCACCCAGGCCTAGCGTAAAACATTCTAATGTTGGTAAAAAAACTTTCATAAGGAGGATCGGAAAACCTGGGGGGAAACAGTAAAAGGGTCTTGAGCTGAACTCTGAATATTACCGTATTAACTTACGATTACTGTGGATTACCTCACGATTTAACCGCACTCTTATATTTGACCAAAAAAATTTGGAAACTTGAAAACTCTGAATTCTTCTCGGGTCGCCGGCTTAGAACCTTTAAACATTTTCTGATCTTAAGAAATTTTCATTTTGATTTCTTTACCTAACTGACATTTTTTTTTAAATTCTTATTTTAATAATATTTTGACATTGGGGCCTCGTTTATTTTATGGAAAATATTGATTTTGTGACTAAATCTTGAACCCTTTTTGGGGTTTTGGCCCAATGCTGGCCCAGGAAGATAACATTCATCCGTTTCTAGAATTGTTTTGTGGGGGTGCTTTTGAAATGTTTATATTTTTGATCTACTGATGAACATTTTTTTTGTTGACAAAATAGTTTACCACCGCCTCAGCAACATTAACGTTGTTTAGGTCTACACTATTTTTTCTCAACAATCCGGAGTCGCAAACGCTTACCAACAGTGGGAATTTGAATATTTCAAAAAAGAAAAATTTTTTTGGCAGAAAAGAAATTTTGTTGGAAAATGTTTACTTATTTTTGAGAAGACAACGGGTTGTGAAGTTTTGCTGAAATCACCCGTTTTCTGTCTGATACCAACTTTTTATCAAAAAAACAAAAACCCGTTGTGGCCGGATACGGCACGTAGCAACCCCCACAGGCATTTTCAAGTCGTCGAGGTTTGATTGGGGAAAAATGAAAGTGGTTTTTGGGATCTCAAACTGGATGTGATTTATAGAGGAAAGTGATGAAAAAACAAATTAGAACTGGAAAAAAGTAAAAAAATTTTTGAAGGTGAAACGAAGGGCCACACCACAAAAAAGGGAAGCCAAAAAACCGCTGGGGCCCCATCAGGAGCATGAAAAGGGAGGGGCCGGGTTTTTAAAAAATCTTGCTAGACATTAATATGATCTAAAAAAAAAAAAAAAAAAAGGCTGGGTTCCATATAATGTGTGAAACTTCAATCTTTAAAATGCAAACAATTTTAAATTTTTTTGATTTGAAATATTGCCACTACATGAGAAAATCCAACATTTTGGAAAAAAGTTGGAAAATGAAAAAAGTTTGTACATCAAAAATAGAACAAATTGATGAGGTTATAACTAATGGTACTCATACACAGACTTTCTTATATGAACCTGAAGTACCAAGGTAGTTTTAGAGTAACACAAAAAACGATATTTAAAGGGAATCTTGGGGCCTAGTTGTTCAAAAGTTAATTAGCTTAATCACTTGATTAGTGAAAGTCTTTAAAATCTGAGGTTGTGTATGCTTTATAGATAGACAGGTAGGAAGAGACTGATGAATATTATAGTTTCTTAAAATTATTTTATCAGGATTTAAAAATTGTTAATAAACTATGATTAGCCTAATCACCCTTTGAACAACTGGCCCTGGTTTAAATTTGTAAAACATTCATTTCACTGACAGAGGTTTTCTGCTGGTAGAGATTTGTATTTTGCAGCAGAGTACATCTGTAACATGTAACCACCCCAGCGGAGATCGTATCCGTGAGATAACACTTGCGTCTCATCCATTACTTTGGGCAGTCAATCACCAAGTACTTGTAAAAAACTGTCCCTAAACTCCACACTCAATAACCAGATGCAAGTAATTTCCTTTAAATTTCCCATATAATGTTTTGAAATAGACCCTTGCAGAGTTCGTTTTCCACTAATAAATGTCTATTTCAATTCCGTAATGTTAACAGCATCTCCAAAGAAAAATGTTTATAATCAAAAGTTGTAATTTCTTTCTGGTTTTTAACATTGCCTCAATGCTGGGTTTAGTTCTAAAGCTCCCTGGGAAAAGTGAATGATGGGGGCAGAGCTAATGTGTTCTGACATAGGAACTTCAAACGTTCACAAGATAAACTATTGTTTTTGAAGGGTCAAACTCCCTGATATTGCAACATATTAAATCTCAAACCTTTGAATTCACTTTTCTGTGTGAGTCAATTTGCTCATAATTGTGGCTTATGAATCTCTTGATTGATTTAATTAGGTTATTTAAGGACCCATTAAAAAAAAAGACAATTAATG
>NW_022981639.1:0-7829 GCF_902652985.1 Pecten maximus
AAATTTATTTTTGGGGCTTTTCTTCCACTTTTTCTTTTCCATCTAGTGGAAATTTTGGGAACCCAGTAAAAAAATTTTTTTTTTTTAAATTTTTTCTTTAAAAATTCCTTATGAACAGTAACCATTCGAATTTGATGATATATGTACATAAAAAACATCAATTATTAATTATAAAAAGGAAGAATGAAGACAAGTGTATTCGTGGAAGATAGTGTTCAGATTAAATGGTTGTACATATACAACACTTCCATTAAAGATAAACATAAAGAACTCTTTGCTATCACTTGAACATTTAGTAAACATAAATTAAGATGTTGAGGAAATGGTTTGAAAATAACATGATAATTATTTACTGCATTGTTTTACATTGCCCTTTATTTTATTTATTTTGTTTATATATCTGAAGTCCAATCAGCTTAAGGATTTATTAACACAGATAATGTTCTACAATATACATTGTTTCCAGTGAGGTACATATATACTAGAGTCGATCTATGTATAAGTAACTGTCTTATGCTTTGCAATACATTTGTGTCAGGGTCAGCTTTTCTTAACAATCCATGTGGCTGTACTTTTACAATATACTCTTGTTGGCAATCTATATACAATTTATGAAGTAAAAGGATTCCTTTTTTTAAATATCGAGGAATTACAAATGTAATAATACAAAGGTCTGAAACAAAAAAAAAAATGTTGTGAAAACCAACTTTAACTCCTACCTTTTAAATTTGTCTTGCCGTGTTGTTTGGATGTATGGCCACGAAAACCAGCTATTGTCTTTAAAGACTTGTTGCATTCAGGACACACATAACATGCTAGTTTGGGATCAAGATGTTGAGAAGATTTGGAAGCACGGGGACGTTTAGTCTCAACTTCATCAAATTCGTCCGAAAAATCCTCAGACTCGCTATATTCCGTGAAATCGCCAAGTAAATACTCTAAATCTAGATCCCCATCCCAAGACAAGAAATCAGACTTGGCCATTGTGCATATTTCATGATGGGGAAACAGAATCGTACACTCCCAAAGTGACCACAGCTTCAGAACCAGAACAAAATCATAAATAACGAATAGCGAGTTAAATCTACCTGGCATAGATAGCGCTAAACAGCTAGACATTGTGGCAACGAAAAATTGGTCCTCCCAACAAATGAAGACCTACTAATACATAACCTGTTAATTCTGAAAAGGAAATGATAAACGCTATCAACACACTTCAATAATCGGCGAATGTTGACATGACAGCGGAAGTAACCGCGCGTTGTAATCAAGGCTATTGCGCAAGCGCAATCGATGGCTACACCGATGGGTAGTGGCTCTCGCTAACTTCACGGCTCAGTGAACAAATACAAAAGCTCTCGCTACGTCGGTGTCAAATTGGCGGAGTTACGAATCCTTCTTATTATACGTCCCTGATTAAAATTACCAAAACAAAAACACAAATAACTTCTAAAAAGTCAGAGGAGTTCCGATATTGACAATCAAGAGTTGTCTACCCTGCTGGCCGGGGTTCGATTTATGGATATCCATAATTCAATTTTAAATATCCATAAATAAGTCGAATTATGGATATCCATAAATGAATTATGGATATCCATAAATGATTTATGGATGTCCATAATTCATTTATGGATATTCAAAAATGATTTATGGATATTCGAAATGATTTATGGATATCCATAAATAGTGACTTTTTTCCACTTTGGCTTGCCATAGAACCACGGCTAGCAGGGTAGACAACTCTTGAATCATAGTGTTCGTAGAGTGTAGAATGTACCTGTCGTTGGTGTACGTACGTAGATCTACAACATAAATTATAAACAAACTTTGTTTACATCTTGCATTGCAGTAGATGTACTAAATGATTTATGAACAAATTTTTGTACTTAAGATGTGGCATATTACGTACATAGAAATATGATCAGAGAACAGACTATATGGTCATTTATGTTTCATTATTTCAGACGTGGAACTTATATTATTTGTAGTAGGCCTGCACACGTCTGATTAGTATTCCCTTCGCCGACTGCAACTTATAGACCTAAGTGTAGTGACTATGTTCATCATGAAACAGTGACACTTGATTTTTAACAGATGTTTATGTTCTTTTTGTGACTTTTGACATTGTTTTGCTCCGATAAGGTACAGGAAGTGCAGTAATCTCTGTAATTCAGGGGAGGTAACTCTAAGTACTTATGACTATATTAAATAATTCTTATAAAATTCATGTATAATATATTTGACATTCGCAAAATTTATCATAATTTCCTTTTTTTTATAGAAGACTTCAACATTTAATGAAACGATTCGTCATATTCTTTCACAGTTATATTACAAAATACTTGCAATAAAACGAAAAAAAATTAATTTATTAATTAAATAATGTCTAAATTGAACTAGAATATTTTATGAGACCATCCCCATTAAAACAGTGATTCCAGCTTTCAATAACTTTTTCGGTGGACTTATTTCTTATAATTTGAATTAATAAAGAAGGTATGACTATATATATTTATAAAAATGCCTATCAAATGATATATGTTATAACAAATTATTTCAGTTTGTTGTTCTTTTCTCTCTCTCTTGTTTTTGTTTTGTTTCTATTTTTTAATAAAATGTCGTTAATCACACATTGGAATATTATCACAGGCATTAGGAGTAATGACCAGCGACGGGGTATGATAACTTGAGATACAACATATGCTTTATATGATTAAAATCCTTATCACTTGAAACAAATCATCATTTTTATTTAAACGAGCAACTAATCGATTGATATGGACTTATGCTTACTTTCAATTTAATTATTCATTCGGTATTAAGCACGATGTAGAAGAAATAAGTTGTTCTTATTTCAACTGCAAAGGGTAGATTCCGATATATCAATATCGATACATCCATAATTATAAAAGTAAATATTCATAAATCAATTTATGTAAATCAATAAATAGGTATAAGGTGTTATTTCAATTCAACCTATAGATAACCCATCGAATTCAACATTAAAGTTATTTTCGGCGGTTTTTCTAGTCTACCAAATACACGTATATCCTAGAAGCCTTAAACCCGTGATTGAGTCGTCCTCGCTGTATACAGATTATTTAAGTATTGTTACTAACTTCTATTGCAGCAAGAGGAGACAAGAAACATGTAAGTAACTGGAAGCAAAATTTAGGGACTGGTTTGATCGTCTTATGTCTCACACACGGGCTATTTAAATGTTTATAATTTTCATCCTGTCATATGAAGAATTTTTATCGTATTTGCTTATATGCATCTATTACGGTGGTGCAAGAAGAAGCCTCGATTCAAAAAATGATTTACATATATGAGAGTACAATCAACTTATTATTAGCAATATAAAGAAAATATAGTTAATAATTCATGGTGCAAATTTATTAATATATGAAAACTTACCTGTGCCCTGTGTCTACCCATTGAAGTTAATCAAAAAGAAGCCAGTAAAAAGAAACGTACCTTGAATTATGGATATCCATAAATCGAATTATGGATATCCATAATTCGATTTATGGATATCCATAATTCGATTTATGGATATCCATTATTCGAATTATGGATATCCATAATTCGATTTATGGATATCCATAATTCGATTTTATTCATTATTCGAATTATGGATAGCCATAAATTATGGATTTCATCAATTTGTAACTCATAAATCGAATTTTGTGTGATGTTTGATGAAATAACTAACATTGTCCAACATGAAAATGAAGGAACATATCATTTAGGTCAATTTTCTTTTCTTTGTAAACTGTAAAGCAGCGCCACCTTACAGGTTTTGCTGAGAATCCACAATTCTAACCATGTCACGCTTTCTTATCTAATCCAAGGGTTTTTGTTTTTTTTCTTATTCATTTTCCCCCGAATAAATCAATTTACAAGAAGGCGGATGGCAACTCCGTACAGTTGATTTAATATCTTGGTTTCTATGTACGCCCCCATGTCACAGGTGACTCTTATATGTTGAAAGGTAACGGAAGAACGCTAAAATTTTAATGTTTATAGTGTCTCGTAATGTAGGACATTTTATTGTATTATATGTATGTGATTGGTGTACAATGTACTTCAATGTATTTAAAATGAATGACACTTAAATTTAATTTGATTTAAACATATTGTATTGCCTTTAAGCAACGGGATTGGGCATAAATTGTACAACTTATTCAATTAAATACATCGTATTTCCTCTGTTAACAAATCTAATGACAATGGTATGAATGGATATATCAAACATGAAATTACAGGCGGATTAAAATCGTCAGTTGTATGGGAAAGTTGTTCAAAAGTACATCTATACTAAATCAAATGCTACAGAAATATTCAGAGGATGTCAGCTTGATATGTGAAAACCGGTCCGGATTTCGTTTAAATTATTCGACAATTGATCATATTTGTCGTCAAGCTTGATTAATATGACCCAAATGATGGAAATCAAGTTATATTGTATATTTGTTGACTTTGAAAAAGCCTTCGATGGAGTGTGTTGGAACTTTTGAGCTTAGCGAGGGAAGCAAGAGCTGCTTGCGAACGATCGTAAGTTACGATTTTTGTGTGAAGTGCATAGTAATTCATAGTAATTCGTAAATATGACTTACGCAAAATTCGTTAATTACGAAGCTTTGAAACGATACCCAGATCGTTTTAAATATTCTAGGTGTCAATGGAAATTGTATCAAACAAACGACAAGCTTTTTAGATAATGTTAATGAAGAAAATTCTTTTCCTTATTAGTGTTTTGATTTGCGTTATTTCGTAATTATTTTCGCGTTATCAGGGTTTTTTCGCGTTATTAGGTCTTTTTTCACGTTATAACGCAAACAAGCGGCTTTATTTCCGGAATAACGTGTTTTTTCCCCGCGTTATAACATGTATATTTCATTTAATCGACACAAATAGGCTTTCGTATATAATATTACCATTTATACAGTGTATATGAATCTTTTTAATGATGCGTTTTCAAGCTTAATAGGTTGGTAATCATTGAATCGACAAACATGGTGGACCTGAACGAGACGGAGAAGTTTGTGCAATATTTCAGTGTTTAATGCAAGGAAATTGATAATAAGAATTTATTCTATTAATCGGTTAAATACTCACTTTTTAAAAATTGTATTTGGTTATCTGGTACGTACATCTTACATTGATTGCAGTTAAGTCCTAAGTCCCATATATAAAGCTCGAGATAACATTACCAATTGATAATTTTATGAATAAAATCTTCATTTTATATCGCGACATTAATTCTTGCACTTAACACTAAAATGAAACAAAAGCTTAGCTATAATACAGCTAAAATCCCGCTCAGGTCCATTCGATCCCCTCCAGATCCGCCGAATTGAGTAGAATCACCTTCATGTGCATGTTGTAACCAATGTGAAATCTCTTTTCATTACTTTTCCCATTGTCCAAACTACATGAATATTAGACGTGAAATGTTTGATAAGTTGTAACACCATCAGCCTACAGCCTAAACTTATTGTTTGGAAAAAATTAATTATCTTTACAATGAGTTTATTTTGCATATTTATAATTCGATTTATGGATATCCATAAATCGAATTATGGATATCCATAAATCGAATTATGGATATCCATAAATCGAATTATGGATATCCATAAATCGAATTATGGATATCCATAAATCGAATAATAGATATCCATAAATCGAATTATGGATATCCATATATCGAATTATGGATATCCATAAATCGAATTATGGATATCCATATATCGAATTATGGATATCCATAAATCGAATTATGGATATCCATAAATCCATAAATCGAATAATAGTCCCTAGGGATGGGGAAATACCCCAATGCCTATATTTACAACAGGATTGTGTTTATTTCTTGATGCCCATGCAGCAATACTATAAATGGTTATAGGGTGGGGATGCCAATGTTTTTTTTTAGAAGCTATAAGTCCCTAGGGGTAGGGATAGCCTCCAGGACCTATATTTAAAACGTATTGATTTAAAAAAATAAATGCATTTAATTACACAAACATGTATATATTAATTGCATTTACATATTTATTTTGAATTGATTATCTTAAATCAAAGACTATTTAATAATCATTTTATCATTACTTGTATTAACAATAAAATTTCACAAATTTACAATGATCATATGTAACAATATAAATTACTGAATAATTGTGTTGCCAAACAGTTACCGCAGCGCTAGTTTAGAGAGTGATTTCATTTTTTTTTTCAATTATTATTATTGCTATTAAATTTCTAGAAACAATTGTCTTTTGTTGTCGAAAATGATAAATTTCCCTAGATTTGAAATATCTTTAATATTTCTTGTTTCTAAAAGTTGCTCAAATTTCTGCATACTAGGTTTTCGTTAGTAGTACGGTTTGATGAAACGTTTTCTGATATTTGCGTAAAAGCTACATTTTATTATGAAACGGTACTCGTCTTCAATATCACCACAGTTGCACAATTACAAATTCTATCTATCTGATTAAAACGTCCAATTTCAATATTCAACTTCAACTTCGAAGGTGATTCAACTTATGAGAAGGCAGCCTATTTATTTAGATGCTGCGTACGTATACATAGTAGTCAATGGTTCGGATTGTATTTGAATATTCATGTATATGTATCTACTCTTGTTGGTGAAAAAAAACCATTTGAAACTGTTGAATGTTTTCCGAAAAGGCAGTCAAAAGTGTCAAATGTTGGGGCTTTTTTTCGCTTTAGAACAAATTATTCTATTTTATTGTGTAAATGTATATTGATATAAAGACACTGCCTGTTGTCTAATCCTTTTGTTGTCACAATAAAACTTGTTGAAACCACAACGTAAGTAGGGAGGGATCTCAAAATAAATATACAAAATGTATGAACAATAAAAGATCGCGGTCTTAAAAAAACAAAGCGACGATATACGATGTCTGATCACAACAAAAACATTTTGTTTCAGGCTCGTAAAGTTTGCTGTGTTTTCTTTCGATGGAAGATTAGTAATTTGTGTGATTAACGTTAAATATAAAATCTATCAGTGAAGTTGTGGATGAGGTGGAAAAGTAAATCTACATGTACGTGTATCCGAACTATATTGAAAGCTATTTTCGTTTTCTATTGTTATTGACCAATAAACGAGCGCGATAGATTGGCAGTGTGTTTTTCAGCCAATCAGAGTAAGGTGCTTAACGAGGTTCTTAGATCGTAAACGACACTCGCCTCACTGATTTATGGATATTTAATATGCGCATGTCTGTTTTTTTTCGGAACTCCTCTAATAGTGCAACCAGACATAGGGATCGCTGATTTATGGATATTTAAAAATGATTTACGGATATTTAAAAAACGCGATGAATTATGGATATTCATAAATCGCCTGTAAATATCCATAATTCGTATCTTAATATCCATAAATGAATTATGGATATCCATAAATGAATTATGGATATACATAATTAAAGTTGATTTATGGATATCCATAAATAAGTATTTATGGATATCCATAAATCGAATTATGGATATTAGAATTAATTATGGATATTACGAATTATTTATGGATATCCATAAATGAATTATGGATATCCATAATTCATTTATGGATATCCATAAATAGTGACTTTTTTCCACTTTGGCTTGCCATAGATAACATGCAAATGTGACTGAAGTGATACTGAACAGTACATGTACATCGTTTCTTGAACGTCAAGTATGCCTGCAAAAAGGACAAACACGCTACATTATCTCTAAATAATGTCAACTGATCGTACAAATAACTCGTTACAGTTATTCTACTCTTTTAAAGCATGTCAACCTTTCAGCAACGAATCATA
>NW_022981640.1:0-7801 GCF_902652985.1 Pecten maximus
ATCGTTTTACAACATTACGATATTTTCGTTGTTTATCTACTTATTGTATAATTGTTCCATGTTCCATCGTATATATTTACCTGTGTCTTGATAAAGGGGCAGATTGCCTCGAAAATTCGACTTGACATGCATTATTGTGTATGTATATATTTCAATTTACACGGAATAATTGATCAAGACAATCAAGAAATAAGTCTGTGTCTTACCGTAATGGTCTTCTCGCCGAGATGTGTATATATTCCCTGGTGAAAATTCTTGACACGAGGGTCCTGGCAGCTTTGGATGAGGACTCGGCTATTTTATGCAGGATATCATCATTGAGTTTGATAAAGGCGCTCATGTCATCTACAGCTTCGTGTATCCTTTTTGGTCTCCTTTGAATCCACATGTAAATCAAGACAATAGAAATTAACACAGATGATTATTAAGGCAAAGCTAGATATTAACAAAGCATGAGCATGCTATATGTGTTTGAAGATACCACATATATCATACAGATGTGTGGTCGCACAATGTTCCAAAAGCATCGTGCGGACAAATGTGCGATGTGCGATACAAACCGCACAACTGTGCGATGTAAACCGCACAGCTAACGAGAGGTTTATAGATATTACGCAATAACTAGTTATACGAAATCATATACAAAAACAAAATTAAAATTATGATACAAGATGGTCGTGCTTCATAATAATTGTTTTCATTCATGACTTATGTATGACCTGTTAGTTTTTGCCATTTAAGTACCGTCATTTTGTCTCGCAAGTATTCGTGATGTTTTCGACGGTCTGGTGATACATCTACATGCACCAGAATGGTAGACGGACTCCACTACAATTATTGATCTTACTTAATTCATAAATTACATATATTATGTATTTTTTAACAAAAAAGAAATGTTTTTATTCAAAATAAGTCGTTTTATCTGTGTTTTAGTTCATTTCTTCGACTTTCCTAGGCATAGAGGTGTCCTCGGGGACGTTCGAGTTAAGTATATAAAGTTTTTTTTAAACATATTTAGATAAAATTTCATTATTACACGGTATTAGTTTCTTTCTTATACTTATTGCCATATATTTAAGCAAAAATATGGCAAATTAGCTGCCTCGTAAATGTTCATCGTTGTAATATTTACAATCGTTATGCACGTTTTTAAAATAATAGATGAGGACTCATTGATTTATATCTACTACGATACTATCGCACATGTTACCGTTCCAATTGCACCTCGTGCGCACATATTCGCAACATCGTGCAGACTTTGTGCGCTCATCGTTCAGACATCGTGCGCACATCGCACATCTTGGAACGTTTGTCTCGATCACATAACTGTAAAGTACAGTAAATATCAAGGCAATTATGACACATCACAAAAAACGAAATATCAATATCAAAATATGCGACTTATTGGCAACCAAACAACAAAAAGCAAACAAACAAAGATAGTTACCCATCATCGCCCTTTACCTTGATATCCTCTGCGAATTCCATCGCATATCGCCAATCCTGTTTTCATCAAAACAAAATATTTTTAATAATCATATACAGCTTTATTGTTACCCTGACGACAATGTGGTATGTGTTATTCATCCAAAGAAGGAGGTTATATCGAGTTTTAAATACCTTCGTAAATGATGATATTTTCCCGCATATGCCTTTAGACAGAAAGATATACCCCCCCCCCCCCCCCCCCCCCCCCCCCCCCCCCCCAAAAAAAAAAAAAAAAAACACCCAGTTTCCGTTAAATGGTCGCAGTCATGAAAATCATTCGAAAATACAACGGTCGTTTGGTTGACGTACGCAAAGATTAATTGCATCTCGTTGCTATACCACAGGTTCGGGCAAAACACAGGAAATTACGTTATATGAAGCAATAGGGATTAATCCGATAAGAAGAAAGAGCCATATACAGTTGAGTGTAGACTAAAGGTTACACCCAAGTGTGAACTCCGAGTGCACTCCATTTGGACTTGGAGTGCACTCCGTTCGGACTCCAGTTAAACTTGGAGTGGACTCCGAGTGGACTCCGAGTCTACCTGGAGTCCTAAAAGACACCAAGTCTGCCCCGGGTCTATGACCAGACTATATCATATATATCAACACATTGATGCTTTTGATATAATTTATATATATATAAATAGATTTGTACAAATGACTTTAGTTCTGTTAATATTACTATTAACATTTGTTTAGTTTATTAGGAATATTTGTTTCAATGTTAATACATGGTGTTATGATGCCGACATGTTAAATGTACATTTATTAAGAGCCATAAAAGACAATTATACAATTTACGCTATAATCTGGTTTCTGTGAAAGTTTATTGCTTATTTTTTTTCATATTTTATTAAAATGTAATTAAATTGTATTTCATTTTAATAAGGAATTGAAAATAAAATTATTATTTCAATATCTATTTATGTACACATATCATGACTTTAAGGAGGTTTAGATAATGTATCTATACATATATATATTATGCTATTGATTATTAATATTGAAATTTTACAGTATTCAATGCATTATTTGTTTTTTAATAATACATTCTCTACACGAAAGGAAAATATAACTACATATATGTACTCAATTCAGGCAAGTAATTATAAAATCAACATAATCAATTTATATATTTAAATATATCATTAAAACAAATATTTACAACTATACATATTTACGAGCCTTAGCTGGTTTAATTAATGTTCTGACATAATGTTCACACAAGTATGTAGTTCTGTACTACCCGTAATGAATGACAGTATCTAAAAAATCTGAATCTGTATCTGTTATAATTGCTATTATCATTGGCCATGCATGACTGACTCTGGCCTGACACACTTGAGAACTGTGCCAGGTGAGTTTTAGTAGCCATCTACAGGCACTGTCCTGGGTTCACAGAAATACCTATGTCCATATTTGTCGTTGTATGGCTTCAAGTGATGAGTGTTCAAGCCACAAAACAGTAAGATTGTCTTCTGACTTGAAGGAAATGATTGTAGCTCTCCATCTGGGGGGCCTTAATCAGACCAAAATTATAAACGAAATACCGATCTAATTAAGATGGAAATGTCAAAATAAGCCGTCAAACCATTAACAAATTGGTTAACAGGTTTAAGAAGACCAACTCTATTGAAATGAAATCATTCTATACTGAAATAAGAAAGTAAAAATAAGCTGTTTCTTATTACATTGTAACCTGGCTATACCGTAAGTCATTGAGACTAAACGTATTGGCCAGTTTATGCAGGTGTTCATAATGTAGAGGAACAATGTTGAATGATTAAATCAGAGAAAAACAAATGCAAATCAAATTAAAAAATGAAGCAGTTCTTATCTTGTTATTTTCCAAAATATAAAGACATTGCTTTAAAACAAATTGTAAAGAAAGAGATAAAGTAAAAAAAATAATTTCAGTGTAATTCACCACTTCCCAAAACCAACCTATAGCCTTATACCTGTAATTAGTACACATTGTTCTCGTCCAGGAAATAGGATTATAGAGCCTTAGGTACAATTTGCCTCTGGGCAGTTGGACACCAGCAACCTATGTACCATTTACCTGTAAAACTGACCTGTTTGAACTACATCGTTTTCTATTCCAAGGTTTCAAGGTTTTATTGATATCACTCTGACACACTAACGTGTGTAACAAGAGGTCACATATACATAATAACAATGATACATGGCGTACAGTTATACAATCTTACTATATTCTATACAATATAAATTTGTGATAATTACAAGAAACACTACAGAATTTTAAAGAATGGAGGAGCACTGCTTCGTACAAAAATCACTTTATAATCAATTTACTTAGTTTTTCTATAAATTTACACATTCTTATGTAAACTTTACGATTAAATATAGTGAACATCCCTTGCATTTTTTCTCGACTCGGATAAGTATAGTAGTATTTTGGAATATATTTCTTTCTCAAACATATTACAGATTCATGCTCACATTTAAATATATAATGAAATTCATCACCAATATCTGATATACACGAATTACAAATTCTCTCGTGACGAGGGATACCAAGCCATCGTCCTGATTCTATTGGTAGTTTAATATTAGAGGATCGAAATTTACACATAATTTTTCTTCTTTTTCATTTAGCTGTAACAGATACTTTTCTATGCCAAATTGTGTCTTAAATATAGAATATGTTTGTCCTTTTGAAGAATTATCAATATCATGAAACCATTTCTGAATAAACTGATCCTGCAATCTACTTTTAACTAGACTCTTTATTTCCTCTCTTGAAAAGGAAAATATTGATTGGTAAGTTAAACAATAAACCTAGATATGTATACCCTTCAACTTTGTCTAACTCTGTATTACACAGTGTAAAATTGTGAATTTGTAGACATTTCCGTTTCGAAAAGATTACAACTTTTGTTTTTCTTATATTTAGTTCAAGTTTCCATTTCTGACAATATTGTTCAAATTCATTTAATAATTGTTGTAAACCATCTGGTGTTTCTGATAACAAAACTGTGTCATCAGCGTATAAAATGATAAAAAGTTTTAGATACATCCCGATATTGTCGATACATAATTTGTCTAAAGTTTTAAGACAGTTTTTTTTCAACAAGATAAGTTTCTAAATCATTAAGATAAACTGAAAACAAAAAATGCGATAAATTTTCCCATTGTTTTAAACCGATCTGACAATTGAATACATCTGACTGTTCACATCCATTTTAACACATGATTTGGCATCTTTATATAACATTAAAAACAATTCCAGTGACATTGCTCTTTAGGAGCTTTTTCCAGAGACCAACTCTCCACACTGTATCGAATGCCTTTTTAAAATCAATGAAAGTACAATATAGCTTCTTTCCTAATGAGAAATACATGGAAATTAAAGAGTACAATACAAATATATTATCTGTCGTTGAATATCCTTTTCGGAAACCAGCTTGGGCACAGCCCATCAGGTTAAATTCATCAAAAAAGTTGTTCAGTCGATTATATATGACTGAGGTGAACACCTTTCCGAGACAAGATACTAAGGTGATCGCTCTATAATTATCCGGATCTTTGGGATCACCTTTATTTTGATACACTGGTTTTATAATACCGGTTTTCAAACATTTTGTATATATGCTGTATTTAATGTAAGATTAAACACCTTTTGGTAAATTGGTATAAAAACACCCATAGTACTCTTAAGGTATTCATTTAAAATTTGATCTACACCAGAAGCTTTGTTATTTTTCAAGTTAGCTAATGTGAACTTAATTTCATCAGCCGTTATTTCCCCATTCAAAAACTCATCAAAACACTTATCATTAGGATTTTCCAATTCAAAGTCATCATATATCAGCATTTCCTTCTTCACTAACCCATAACATTTATTTAAATATTCCAGAACTTTTTGAATCATTTTTAGCGGTGGTGCCTCAGCTCAGACATATTCTCATGATATTTTCGGTAATTTTTATTCAAAGTTTTCCTATATTATTTACTGGTTCTGTTGAGATTATTTTTGTTAAGAGAATTTTTAACTTTATGATATCTGGCCCTGGCCTTATTTAATTCCGCTCTATTATTTCACATTCCCTGTTGAATCAAGACTTGTTACTACACTTCAAACTTGTGTTATTGCGTAGAGATTTTTTCCCAAAAACATGCTCCGCGGAGCCTTTTAATAATTCACAGATCAATTCTACAGTATCATTAATTTCAATCTTCGTTACAATACTTTGTTTATTTAAAGTATATCTAATTTATCATTAATATTTCGTAGATTTCCCGATTCATCATTAACAATATGATCTACAAATTCCTGCTTTTTGGAAGATTTTCATTTAGTGTATACAACTTCATCCGTGTTACATTTTGTATGATATATTTTTGCTTTATCACAAATAGAAAAGCTAAAAGCTTTTCTGCAATGTACATCAGATATCAACGGATCAAATTCTAGTATTTCGAAATCGGTCGTATATTGAAACATATCAGACGTCAGCATTAAATAATCAATAACGCTGGCATCACTACATGTAGTTTTACCAATTTGTGCATCGTTATCAATTCGACCATTGGCAATATAATGTTATTTTGCTCGCAAAACTCAAGCAACTTATTACCATAATCATTGAATTTGGCTTTACATTGACTTGTTCTTTGTAAGTAACATTAAATAATTTCACAACTTTCAAAATCATACAGATATGAGTATAGTTCTTCACTCTCATCTAGATTGAGCGAGTGATAAAATTATCATCCGTTCTACGTAATAATTTCTGTTTTGAGTTTTAGAGTTAAAATCACCTACCTAATACGATCTTCTTACTATTCTTAGACAATGCTATCAGTTCACTTTATATTTCTATAAACGCTTCAGGTGATGCATACCTAGTATTTTCAGAAGGTATATACACACATCCAGGAAAAACAAATCATCATCAGATTTCATAATTTGTTTTGAAATTCCCATTCAGTCAATATCTATCATAGTATGTGTCACTCATACATTTGATGCAACAGATACAGGTCAATGGTTGTTCAAGCCAATTATAAAATCAAAATTTATATGTTCAAACTTAAAAAAAAATTACAAGGCTAGCTACAATTAGTGTATGGAACGTTTGATAAGTATTTATTTAAACTCACACTGACAATTATATTAGCCTATGGTGATTTACATATTGACTTTTAATACTCTATAAATACTTTCATATAATATCAGAGACATAAAGTAATAGTAATAATGTGATTATTAAGAATAATTAACAGGGAATAGGGAATCTCGGGCAAATAATTAACTAATAAGGTATATCTTGCGTCTCAATTAGCAATTCAATATGAAGTTGACTAATGTTTTCTACTCCCAAATAATTAAACTTTTTGTTTAAGAATATTATTGTTTACATTCACTGTAGGATTTTTTAGTGTCTGTAAGACCTGCTTTTTATAACTATTTGTCACAAGGTACTGATACCTTTACATATTAATTAAGATCTGGTTCTTTAAAAATACTGTTTAATTTTAAACAAGTTTGAGATAAAATATCTTTTGTAAAAAACGTTTCTTTATAATTAATATATATTATTACTTAAACTGTTTTTTGAAATGGTACTGTAAAAAAGAACATGTTGTTTGATAAATCCACACATGGTTTAATCCAGTTTGATATAAAATATCTTTTGTCAAATATATATATTTTTTTATGAAAATTACCTATAATCTATATGACCTTGATAAAGGTTAGCCCGAGTTCCCTCTGGCTCTGACACCATATTACACCAGACATATAGTGTCAGGACCAGAGGAAACTGGGGCTAGGTAAAGGTAAGGTGACCAGTTTCCGTCTAACAATTAAGGTTTTTTTTATTTAGTAAGATGACCATGTACACCTGTCCAGATCTTCACACCTTACAAGGTAAACTTGGAGGAAGGGGTAATTATTGGGGTCAGTGTAAGTCTGTCTTTTCTCCACACCCCTGTAATCACGCTTGATATACAGGTAGATATTAACCTGGAAGTAGGGGGGGGGGGGGTGTATCTTATATTACTGTTAAAAGAACTCCATGTATGACCTTTATTTAATGAGAAAGGTATAACGAAAGAACAAAACGTTGGTTTAACAAATGGAAGTATGATGTTAAACTGTAAATCAAAACTAGACATTGAATGCGGAATATGCTATCAAGGTGACAAAAACAACAATTTTCTTTTGTATTGTATGTTTAAGACAAATATAAACTGTTGGAAGTAAAGTATTTGAAATATTAAACACAGTAGTACTTTGAGTACAAGACAGGTCCAGTACACATTCAGACTACATTTTGAGAGG
>NW_022981641.1:0-7818 GCF_902652985.1 Pecten maximus
CCTTAGCTTATATACTTGAAAGGGACTTAGACAACTATTTATCTACGTTGATAACGATCAACTGCTATTTGTTTACATTTTTGTCTAACACTTACGTAAGTTTGTATCTATACAGATTTGAAGCCTACTGATTTTGTATAAATCACGTCTATTGATCTTTCGACAGTAATAAAGTTTATTTTTAGAGTGCATTATAAAGACATAGAAACTTGACAACATCAAGTCGCTTGATCATGTGTCAAGTAGTGTTGTCAGTATGTATTAAATCAACACTGCAAAGTATTCCTCGTGATCTGTACATAGTTTCTATGTCTGGAGCATTTAAAGGGTTATAACTCAGTCTAAAAAAAGCCTGGAATCATAAATCATAAATACGTGTAGTTTTATTCTGCTATATTTTATTTCATCCCATTAAACCCACATATATAAAACAAGGACTCTCAAGCAATCGATACATTCCCCTTGCGGGCAATGTGTACCTACTGAAACATCCCGTAATAAGCCCAGGGGCCATCTTGTTCAAAGTATTATCATATTTGACCAATATAGGAAGTTTGATTAAAATCTGTTAAAATTAATTCATTTGAGGGATGACAAAAGATTTTCTATAAATAGTAACAGTGACTTAAAATTAAGTCATTTGAGGGTTTGGTTTGTTTGGTTTGTTTTTGTATAACGTCCTATTAACAGCCAGGGTCATTTAAGGACGTGCCAAGTTTTTGGAGGTGGAGGAAAGCCGGAGAACCCGGAGAAAAAACCACCGGCCTACGGTCAGTACCTGGCAACTGCCCCACGTAGGTTTCGAACTCGCAACCCAGAGGTGGAGGGCTAGTGATCAAGTGTCGGGACACCTTAACCACTCGGCCACCGCGGCCCCCTCATTTGAGGGATGACCAAAGATTTTCTATAAATAGTAACAGTGACCCTGTGTCTTGACCTTGGCAATCTAAAACACAAACTCATTTGAAAGATTTTTCATAGTTGACCATTATATGAAGATTGATCAAAATCTGTTTAAAAATGAAGTTGCTGGAGTACTAGTGCTGACAAAAGTTAAACCGATGAACACAACCATCCACCCATCCATGAACGACACGACATATCCCCTCCCCGAGTTTGTCCAAGAGAATAATGAGATCAATTTGAAAACTAGTTTTTTGTAGAAGTTTAAATCAAGCATATATAATTGCCATTTTTTAAGTGAGATAGGTAAGTTTTTACCTATAATAATTATGTACCAATTTTAACCTTATGAAATAATCACAGTATTATATGTACTACAACCGACTCCTTTTACATAAAGTGCCCAGGGTACAGGAATCATTTTATATATGACGCTGTAAAATAATATACAAAATGTTATCCGTTGAACAAAATAAAAACACTGCTACATGAATACAATATACAAAATTGATTCAAATTTCACTATGAGGTCACCCACGGATCAGGACAACTTGGGACATTGTTCAAACTGACCTGTCACCAATATATGTATAATATACATTCTGTATACACCCAAAACTTACAACAATGAGCCCATTACTTTAATAACTAGTCTACACAACCATTTCGCTGATACCATCAGAAATAATTGAACAAAAACATCCACATGCTACACAATACAGAGACAAGGCATGGCTAGGATAAAACCCGTAATATATCGCCACTATAATTATTATTATTATCAGGAAAAACATATTTTCATTGATTTACAATATTCATTCCAATATTTGGATAAAGTTACATATTTACAATAGAAAACAATTATATCACCCCACTTAAAATTCAAATATAATCTTGTAAAAATTCCAGGTAGCCAAAGACTCAGAGTTGAAAATGGACTAATGCAGGATACAAAAATTGTATTTGTCAGTATTTAGAATTTTTATCAAGCCTCAGGGGCCTGTTATCAGGCATAGACATATTGCTTGACAAATGTGACATCAAAATTTGGAAATGTGACAACAAAATTAGAAAATTCAGTTTCTTTTGGAAGATCAAAATTGAACAATTGAAGAGGTATTGATATCTATAAGGGTAATCTATTACTGCATACATATTTTGTAATTTACTTAAAAATATTAATACAACACACCTATAATGTATGCAATCGTTCAAACTGGGAATTTGTTCAAGGACGACCTTTAAATAGGCCGAAAGTTGGCCTTTTCCAAATTGTAAATGACTTCATTTAATAGACTAACAAAGACTGATAACTTGTGAAATAGACATGTACGTATCATATCAAGGTCATATATATCCAGTTAGTATATATACCTCCGTGTAAATGAAAGTTCATTAATCTTTTTTAAGCTGTTTAAATTGATAATTAGCTTTATTGAAAACATCAGCTATTTCAAACTGCATTTCACATCCTATTCCACAAAAGACTACTTGTTCGAGAAGACAATAGAACTGGCATGGTTACTCAAACACTTTCACTGATCCATGAAGCTGTGAGCTTGGATTATTTTGTTTAACGTCCTATTAATCCATTCATAACTAAGGAATTACCTCTATTTCCCCTATCAGGCCCCACCCCTTTGACCCCTCGGGGGTCAGAGTCACCATTTATGCAAAATCTGTTCCCCTTCCCCCATGAATGTTTCTGACCTAATTGGGTTCAAATCCATTCATAACTTTATGACTAGAAGCGATTTAAAGGAATTACCTCTATTTCCCTATTGGGCCCCACCCCTTTGGCCCCTCTGGGGTCAGAGTCACCATTTATGCAAAATCTGTTCCCCTTCCCCCATGAATGTTTCTGACCTAATTGCGTTCAAATCTATTCGTAACTTTATGACAAGTAGCGATTTAAAGGAATTGCCTCAATTTACCATATTGGGCCTCACCCCTCAGGCCCCTTGGGGTCAGAGACACCATTTATGCAAAATCTGATCCCCTTCCCCAAAGGATGTTTCTGACTAAATTGGATTTAAATTCATTCATAACTTTATGACTAGTAGCGATTTAAAGGAATTGCCTGAATTTCCCCTATTGGGCCCCGCCCCTCAGGCCCTTTGGGGGTCAGAGTCACCATTTATGCAAAATCCAATCCCCTTCTGCCAAGGATGTTTCTGACCAAATTTGGTCAAAATCCAATAGGAACTTTTTGACTAGTAGCGATTTAAAGGAATTGCCTCAATTTCCCCTATTGGGCCCCGCCCCTCAGGCCCCTTGGGGGTCAGAGTCACCATTTATGCAAAATCTGATCCCCTTCCCCAAAGGATGTTTCTGACCAAATTGGATTTAAATTCATTCATAACTTTATGACTAGTAGCGATTTAAAGGAATTGCCTCAATTTCCCCTATTGGGCCCCGCCCCTCAGGCCCTTTGGGGGTCAGAGTCACCATTTATGCAAAATCTTATCCCCTTCTGCCAATGATGTTTCTGACCAAATTTGGTCAAAATCCAATAGGAACTTTTTGACTAGTAGCGATTTGAAGCAAATGTTGACGGACGACGGACGGACGGCGGACGCCGTACCATGGCATAAGCTCACCGGACCTTTGGTCCAGGTATGCTAAAAAGAAAGTAAATTCTCCATCCTTGGAACTACATGTAATATATAACAATGGCCATAAGATGATGTCCATTTGGATGATTGGGTCACTTTTAGTGCTAAAAACATGTTTAAAACATTTTTTCCTCAGGGTAACAGCAAATATATAAATCAATGGAAGGAATGTAAAATGAATGCCGTTAAAATGGGAAGTTTAGATACCAGGAAAAGGACATCAATCAAGGGGATCCCGTGAGACCAATGAAATAGACCAGACAGATGGACCAATAAAATAGACCAGAAAAATGGACCAATAAAATAGACCAGACAGATGGACCAATGAAATAGATCAGACTAACGGTCCAATTAAATACACAAGACAAACTGAACAATTAAATACACCAGACTAACAGACCAATTAAATACACCGGACAAACGGACCAATCAACTAGATCAGACAAACGGACCAATTAAATACACCAGACTAACGGACCAATAAAATACACCAGACAAATTAAGTCCACAAAATGGTAAAATTCGAAAAAAAATCACACATTTTTTTCTGCATGATTTTGCCATAACATCACTCCTTGACCTCTAATGAATGTATAAACCAAATTAGAAGGGTGTGAGGTGTATACTTTTTGACTTACAAGCTTTCCAAAAACTTACCCCAAAAACTTTAAAGTTTTGGGGTGGGACGCAGACGCCGGGACGACAGCATTAGCTCACGGTTACTCGTAACCGGTGAGATAAAAATGTAAGACTTATCAAAGCTATCAACACTTCAGCTAATCCACAACAGAGGCAATAAAATGCATCATATCTATCAACACTTCCGCTAATCCACAACAGAGGCAATAAAATTTATCATATCTATCAACACTTCCACTAATCCACAACAGAGGCAATAAAATTTATCATATCTATCAACACTTCCGCTAATCCACAACAGAGGCAATAAAATTTATCATATCTATCAACACTTCCGCTAATCCACAACAGAGGCAATAAAATTTATCATATCTATCAACACTTCCGATAATCCACAACAGAGGCAATAAAATTTATCATATCTATCAACACTTCCGATAATCCACAACAGAGGCAATAAAATTCATCAAAGCTTTTAACATTTAAGCTAATGTAATCCACAACCGAAGCAATAAAATTCATCAAAGCTATTAACACTTCATCTAATCCACAACAGAGGCAATACAATTTTTCATAGCTTTTAACATTTTAGCTAATCCACAACAGAGGCAATAAAATTTATCAAAGCTATCAACACTTTAAGTGAAATGTTGACATTGACGACGACACTACCGTTTCCATTTGAAAAGTAACACCACAGTCTTGCTTCAAAAAAATCAAAGTTTTTTTTAGGTTACTGTGTTAAATCTACCTGAGTATCTTTAATTGAAAATTGATAAAATAATTCATGTAATTTTATTTTCCTTTGTCACAAACAGTCCATTAGCCATTAGCTATTTATAACAAATTCAATACCAGTAAAAATTAGCAATATTCAATTTCTTCGTTCAAAAACGGAAATAGATGTCAACGAGCATATGCACAGAGAATACAGATTCGTCAAGCATGCAAATTGTGAAATGAATTTCACAATTCCTTTATCTATAATTAATTGTACTCAAACTTTATTGATGCTGTTACTATAGCAACTGAATAATACACATCGTCATTGTACCAGGAGAGTTATTAGGCAGGCACAGAGGGAAAATAATCTAACACTTAGCTTATCATATCCTGAAATTTCACTCATATGTATTATATTGACCATACACAACCATGAGGTAACTCTAGGACTACCTTACTTAAGTTACTACACTGTACATGTATTGTATGAAAACTTAGTTTACCTAAATTCAAAGTAAAGAAATGCAATCTTTTTAGTTTTTTTTGTCTAAGAATATGATTTTTTTTTTAGCCTAGGACTTACTTTAATTAACTATATACTTGAATGCAAATTTAGATTCCCTCCCAAATTCAAAGTTGAGAAACAAAATGGTTGCATCTTAATTTTAGTTCGTTTTTGTCTTAGATTTAGATTTTATTTCTTTTTAGTCTATATCGAAGTCTAGGTCAACTGTACTTAATTGTATATTTAGTTTCCTCTTGAATTTCAAAGTTAAGAATCAGAATATTTGCATCTTAATTTCAATTCCTATAGATTTCAGCATTACTATTTCTATCCGACAACCAGCTCATGAATAGTAATGAGCCCATCCTTGTATATATTCATTTATTGCATTTCAGTAAAAACAACAAGTACCGGGTATTAATACTTTATCATTGACCTGTTATGAACCCTACACCTTTGCATATTTGGCCCATGTGACCTTGAATGAAAGTCAAGGTCATCCATTTGAACACTCTTGGTAGCCTTTCATCCCATCATGCTACAGACCTAATATTGGGTCTCTGGGCCTTTTGGTTATCAAGAAGAAGTCATTTAAAGATTTTAGCATATTTGACCCCTAAGACCTTGAATGAAGGTCAATGTCATCCATTTGAACAAACTTGGTAGCCCTTCATCTCAGCATGCTACAGACCCAATATCAGGTCTCTGTGCCTGTTGGTATTTGAGAAGTTGAAAATGTAAATTGTTTATGACGGATGACGCATGCCAAACGACGTCAGACAAAAAGCGATCACAACAGGTCAACCGAGACTTTGTCTCAGGTGACCTAAAAACCCACACAAAATTTCACTTAAATCCATTAATTGATAGAACTGTCTTCATTTGCTTACCTTTTTTGGCTCTTCACCTGAAAAACACAAACAAAACCTTTATTAGTAACAAACACACCACAAAAAAATGTAATTTTTATTCTATAATTTTAAATATAGAGATATACAGTAACTGTACCTACCATGAACAAAACAAAACCTCTTGCCAGGGCAGTTATAAATCTCTAGACTGGATTTAGGATTGGGGTAAATTATCTTAAAGGAGAAAGAAAGAAATACTTAAGACTACACTATCATTTTATACCTAGAAGTTGAAACGTTGATGAAGTGTACAATATCAGTTTTATATTATGTGTATTTGTTTGGATACCTGACCGAATAAAAACTCTGTAGTATAGGCTAGGCTCTAAACAAGACAAGATCAGCAGGCAATGGTTTATTGGTTTGGTTTATTTTGTTTAACATCCTATTAACAGCCAGGGTCATTTAAGGACGTGCCAGGTTTGGAGGAAGAGGCAAGCCATAGTACCCGGAGAAAAACCACTGACCGTAACCACTGACCTACGGCCAGTACCTAGCAACTGCCCCACGTAGGTTTCGAACTCACAACCCAGAGGTGGAGGGCTAGTGATAAAGTGTCGGGACACCTTAACCACTCGGCCACCGCGGCAGGCAATAAAATAGTATACATGTATAAAAAAGAGTACATGTATATACCAAAGACCAATACAAGTATTGGGTTAATTCTCTTAGTAGTTAGAGATCCCAGAGGGAGCTTCATGTGGTGGCCACCATCATGAATGATCTTTATTGGTTCTAAGTAAATTGGTTCTATGTAAGATTGACGTTTTCTCTACTTTTTCCTTCTATTTTTTTTTATTATTATTATTATTATGTTTAAATCAATTGATGACAAGGGGAATCTATGAAATTTTATAACAAGAGGCCCAGGGGCCTTAACGGTCATCTGACTCTAAATTAAAAACCTTATATAATTGAAGTATGTATTCTCTGTAGCAAGTATATAGTGGCGCCGTTTGCCATGGTGGCCATCTTGGATTCCTGACCGACCCAATAAATAACAACACTTGGTAAGGACCATCTCAGGATCATTTCTGGTTAGAGTTACAGCTGAATTCCATTGGGGGAATTTGAGAAGAAGTTTAAAATAGGCATTGTTCAGGAAAACCATGATTGCACAATCATGTTACAAATGGCCACCATGGCTGCCAAGTCAATGATTTTACGAGGCCGAAAAATATTAACACTTTGTTGGCACTCCTTCCTTAAAATCCTCACCAATTTCCAACTCAATGGCACCAGTGGAACTGGAGAAGAAGTTTAAAATGTTTTTTCAAGATGGTTGCCATGGTGGCCATCTTGGATTTCTGGCCGACCCGATAAATAACAACACTTGGTAAGGGCCATCTCAGGATAATTTCTGGTAAGTTAGGGCTGAATCCCACTGATGGAATTTGAGAAGAAGTTTGAAATAGGTGTTGTTCAGGAAAACCATGATTGCGTAATCATGTTACAAAATGGCCCCCATTGCTGCCATTTCAAAGTTTTTACGAGGCCGAAAAAATAACACTATGTTGGCTAC
>NW_022981642.1:0-7806 GCF_902652985.1 Pecten maximus
GCCCCCCTTTGGAACTTATCACGTGCGAACTATTTTAACACCTGTGGGTTTTTTCGTAATTTCGTACTACCCCCTTTTTTAAGCGTCGAAGTCCCCCCCTCAGAATTTTCCCAAAACCCCTGCGAAAAGACAGTAAAAAGGTTCCCCCTTCCCTTTTTTTTTTAATTCAAAAATCCCCCTTTTCCAAAAGTATTATCCCCCTTCTTGTTCAATGCTGCAGGCGAAACTTAAACGCCATAAAGTGGTTGGCTGAGAAGGCGGTAATATTTTTTTCATCTTTTTGTTAAAAAGGGTTTGAAAAAATTCTAATGACACTTTTTTAGGTTTAATGAAAAAATACCCCCCCCCTTCTTTCCTACCCCAAGTTTTTTAAAAGGGTTTTTAACCTTTAAATATTTCACGACTTTTTTTTTTTTTTTTTTTGTTTTTTTTTTGTGGCTGTTTAAAAAAGGCTTTTTTTCCCCCCCGTCCCCCCCCCCTTTTGGGGGGTTCTCCTATTATACCTTCATGGACAGTTTTTTAAAATTGATCAAATCAGATAAATCAATTGGGTCTTTTTTTTGGGTCCCCTTTTTAAGAATGCAAAATTCACCATTTGACTTAAAGTCCCCCCTGTCCCCCCCCAATGCAAAAAGCAAAACATAAAATGATAACCGTTTTTATATCTTTCAAAAGAAAAGAATTTTCGGGGTCCGCCCCCCCTCTTATATTAAACACCCTTTTTTTTAATCCCCTTAGCTTTCCTGACGGGTTTCCTAAATGACAAAAACTGCTTTTGGGCAGTTTTTTTTTTTTATTCCCTTTTGGTTCTAATGTACCCCAACTCTAATTAGATTTTTTAAAGGTGCAAATCCCTCATGTTTTTCCCCCTTTCCTTTGTTTTTTTATTTTTTTTCCTTTTGAATTAAAATTTTTTTTTTTTCTTTATATGCTCCTTAAAAAGGTCACGCTTTATATACAAATTTTTTTTTATAACATAATAAAAATATTTTTATATCAGACTTCGTTAAAATTTATTTTTAAAATTCCCCCTTTTTTTAGAATTATGCCAAAAAAATTAGCGATTTTAAATAAAAAAACGAAGATGATGCTGACTTTCCCCCCGGCCCCCCCCATTTTTTTAGTTTTTTCTAATGTGTTTTTGTTTTCCCCCCCTTTTCAAAAACTTTTTTTTATAAAATAACACTTTTTTTGGGGTACAAAAAACATAAATAACGTTTTACATTCATGATACAAACCCCTCCCCCCCAAATTTTTAAAAAGCCCAAACCCAATCGGTGAAAGTTTTTCCCTTTTCCCCCTCGTAACCAAAAAACAAAAGGGCCCTTAAATAGTTTTGGCCAACGAACCCCCCTTTCCAGTAAATGGGCCGTGACCCCCTTTTTTCCCCCCCCAAACCCGGAATTAAATTTCCCCCGTTTTTAAACCCACCCCCCAAACTAAGGGCCCCCTTAATTCTCCGGCCAATTTCCCTTTTGGCCCCCCCCCCCCCAAATTTTTCCCCTAACCCCCTTCCCCCCACAAAAAGAAAACCCCAAAATAAAGGGGAACTCCCCCCAAAGAGAAAAAAAGAACGTGCCAAAAAATTTTTTTTTAAAAATTTTCCAAAATCCCTTTTTTTGGTTTTTAAAAACTGCGACCACGGCCCCATAATCCCCCAAAACCCATAGCAAAAGCCAAAAAATATTTCCCGGCGTCCAGCCACGCCCCCCAGAAAATTTTTTTCCCCCTCTAAATGTTTTTTTAAAACAAAAAACGTCCCAAAAATCCCCCGTAAAATACAAAAAACACTGACTGTAAAAAAAGTACAAAACCCCCACATTTTTACTAATTGGAGTAATTTTTTATACTCCCCAAAGGGAAAAATTTTCCCCCCATAAAATTTGATTCTTCTTAACGCCCCCCCCTATTATTTTTTTCCCCGATTTTTTGCGGTTTTAAATCACCCCAATGAATGGTATTGCTGAAAAAAGCCCCAATCCGGCGTTTTTTTTTAAAAACAAAGGGAAACCCCCGAAATTCAGCTTTTTTGATTAACGTTTTTTTTGTTTTTTTTAAATTTTTGGATGGCAACTGGTATTTTAAAAAAGTTTTCCACTGTTTTTTTTATTGGTAAGTTTTTTTTCCTTTTTTTTAAAACCCGGGTTTTTTCCAAAAAATCCCCTTGGGGCCCGACATCCCCCACTTGTTTTTTTTTTTTTAATAGGAATGGGAAAAAAGGGGGAAAACAATTTGGTTGGCTGAGACCGGCTAAAGGGTCCCCCGATCATGGAAAGGGTGAGGAACCCAACCCCCTCCCTGGGCTTGTAGCCCCCCCAATTTTAAAACCCCCCCCCCCATGGACTTTCAGAACTTTTTAAAAAAAATTTATTGTAAACATTTTTTTAAAAAAAAAACCTTATCCCCAAACAGAACGGTCAATTTTGGGGACATAAAACGGGCCCCCAAAACAAAGGAAAATTTGGAAAAGGGAAAAAATTTTTTTTAAAAAAATTTTGGAAAAAATTTTTTTTCCTCCTCGTTTTTCTTTTTCTTTTATTGTTTTTTTATATGATTGATTGGGCCCCCCTTATTTTTTTTAAAGGTTTTTTCCAAAGGGGAAAAAATTCCCAAAAAAAACTGGTAACCCCTTTTTCCCCTTAAATTTTTTAACTTTTCCCCAAAAAACTCCCAAAACATCGGGTTCATTTCCCCCCCCCCGCAAAAAACCATGTAAAGCCTAAAAAAAGTTACCATAAGTCCATAAAAGCCCCCCAAAAGGAAAAAGAGTTTTAAAGGGGGTAAAAAACTGAATCACCAAAGCTACAAAATATAAAGGTTCTTTTTTCACTTTGGGAGTAAAAAGGATTCCCCCAATAATTGATCCACGCCCCGCCTCCGCTGTTAACGTCCAAAGAAAAGACAATCCCCCTTTTTTTCCCCGTCCCTGGCCCAAAATATGTAAAGGAATCTAAAAATTTCCCGGACCTATCTGAAACCTTTTGTTCCCATCCCCCGAATTTACATAAAAATAACCAATCTTTTTTTCATCTCTTAAAACAGAAACTATTTAAATAGGTAAGCTACTCCTTAAATACATCAAAAATTCAACCCGAAGTTGTTTATTATGCGCGGATACGACACCTTTCCCGGAAATAATGAACCAATTTGTCCATGAAAAAAAATTTACATGAGTAATTTTCTGCGTCCCCCTGTTTTTGCGGAATTTGTTTATTTGAATCCAATTCGTCCAAAAATGTCAATTAAAAGAAAATATCGTTTTTTAAAAATAAAAAAAAAAATTTAATCCCCAATCCGCCCTTGGGCAGCGATTTTGTTTATTCGAATCCCCAATCCCATATTATAAAAGAAAAAAATATTTAATAAATGGGGGCACCCTTTTTGAATCCCCCCAATCCCCACTGCTTGGCCAAAAAGGGGGAAATTCCGTTTATTTCGAATCCCCCAATAACGAATTTAAAGAAATCCGCTTGCTTAACTTCAGCCCGCTGTCCCACTGTTGGTATGTTTTGAAAAATATTTACTTTGCCTTCATTTTTTTGTTTTCAAAATTACACTTTTTGAATAAAAAAACAACAAAAAAACATGTAACCTGGGAAAAGATAATTTAAATTAGGATTTAAAAAATTGGAACACGATTCCTCCGTTAATGTTTTAGTGATTACAGGGAAAAATATTTTTTAGTTAAAAAAAACCCTTTAACTACAATAGTAAAACTTTTATTTTTTGTTGTTTTTTCAAAAGAAAATTACCTTTTTTTGGCCCCTTCCATTGCCCAACTTTTTTTTTTCAAAATCTAACACTTTTTCCTACACTAAATAAAAAACATGTAACTTTTTTTGATCCCTTTTTTTCCAGATCAGAGCCAAAAAATAAAAAGGAATGTGTTTTTTCTTTATTTTTTTTTTTTTAAAGCAGAAAAAACTATGGAAGGGGAGAATTTTCCCCATACATCAAAAAATTTTGCATTTATAAAAACCCATTTTTTTCCCCTAATAGGCAAACTTAAATAAAACCCTTGCTATATTTACAAAGTTTTTTTTTTTCCCAAAAACCTGTTGGGCCCCCTTCTAAAGAAAAACCTTTTTGAAAAAAAAAATTAAGGGGGTTTAAATGGGGAATGATAATTTTGAAAACATCAATCTATAAAAAAAAAGCCATAACAATCCCCGTAAAAAAGATGTCTAATTTTTCCCCGTAAAATTGCTTTTTTTAACCATTTTTTTAAAACCCCCCTTAAATTTTTAAAACACTGAAAATTTTTTAAAAAACAAATGGTTTTTTTTTTTAAAAGTTTTTTCCCAGGAAAAATGATTTATCCTTTTTTAAAATTCGCCTTTTTTTAAAAAATTTTTTTTAAATTTTGTGGCAATTGTTTTTTACCTAGAAATGTCCAAACTTTTTTCACCTTTTTTTTTAAAAAATAAATTCCCCAATTGCTTTTATTTTTTCCCCTTATTTTCATTTCTTCCAGTAATTTTAATTGCCTTTCCCCAATAATTTCCCAAAAATTACCATTTAAACTTAAAAAATTTCTATTTAAATTTTTTTTCAAAAAACCAAACAAACCCAAAATTTTTTTTTTACCATTCCCCAAAAATTTTTTTAAAAATTTTGTAAAAGCCCCCATTTTTTTTGTAAAAAAAGTTTTTTCCACAATTTCCCCCAAAAAAATAGTTTTTTTTCCAATATCCCGAAACCCCCCAAAGGGGAAAGGGGTAACACCCCCAAATAATTTGCTACCAAATGGAATGGCGGGATGGTAAAAACACAACGCTAAGAAAAGACCCTTAAAAAGTGTGGGGGGTCATTGTTTCCCCAAGTTCGTTTTTAAAAAGGAACCCTGGACAGGTACGTAAAATTTTTTTGGAGTGGGCCATCTTTTTCCCCGGGGCCCCCTTTTTCCCTTTTCATAATCAATGTCCCCCCCCCAAGGGGAAAAATTTTTTTTTTTTTTCGTGTTTTCAAAACCCTTTTTAAAAACATCCCCCCATCAAAACCCTTTTTTTATGAAAATTTTTCCCGCACAAAAAAAAAAAAACAAAATATAACAACCCTGCAAGGGTTTAAAAAGAAGAAATATGAAAAATTTAAAAATTAAAAAATTTTCACCCCAATTTCCCCCTAAAAAAAAACTTTTCTATGACATTACCTTTTTTTTTTTTTTTTTGAAATTGGGGCTCCTTTTTTTTCCCCCATGATCTTTTTTTTTTCACACATTCACAATTGCCCTGGCTGAAGAAACCTGGAACACATTGCAAAATATGCCGTTCAAGAATAAAAAAAAAATAACTTGAACCCACGATCCTTTCGCCTCCCCACCAGGGCCAAACCCCTTATTACCAAGTGACCTTGAAAACTTAAAAACCAATTTACTAAAATAAATTAAAGGGTTGTTTTTTTCTATTGATGGGGAAAATGTAATTGGGTTTACATTTTAAAGGGGAAAAAAGCTCGAGTAAAAAAAAACAAAAGCCCTTAGGAACTCCATAAAACGTTGAAATTTAAAACCCACTTTTAAAACCTTGGTTTTTTTTTTTTTTTTCTTTGTTGTCGGAAATTTTTCCCGGCGTTTTTTTTTCCTGATACCAAAACCAAAAAAGCTTGTTTCCGTTGGGGCCTTTTTGATTACATAAATTGCGATTTGTTAGAAGTTTTTCAATAGAAAATTTTTTTTTTTTTATTTTTGAAACCCCAACGGGTAAAAAATTTTTTAAAAACGAAAATTGAACCTTTTAAAAATGAAAAATATAACTAAAATTTTCCCACATTTAATAAAAGTAAGCCCTTTTTTATGTTTTTAATTTCGTCTTTTTTTATATAAAGATAAAACCTTGCCCCACTTTTTTTCTACTTCCCCCATACAGTCCCCCCCCCCATCGTCTATATAGGGCAAAAAATGAGCACAAACGTTTCAGAAAAAACGAAAAAATTTTGGTGTCATGGGGGTGCATTTTGATCACTCAAAAAAATGAACCCGGCATAAGAATAGCTTGTGGTTTTTCCCCCCTAGTTTTAAGAAAAACCGAGAAAACAGATGCTTTACACCCATACAAGAAATTTCCCGAAAAATATCAAAATTTTAGAAAACAGATGCCAAAAAAAATGACCAAAGCCTAGATTTTTAAAAATGGACTGTTAAACTAGCCTATTGTTTTTTCCCGGTTACGATAAGTGGTTGAATTTTCTCCTCGACCAAAACATAGCATATGAATAACTTAACAAGAATAAACCGCGGGTAGCATGTTGGTTATATTACCTATGGTGGGTTATCGATGGCATTCATTATAATCATATTTTAAAAAACCAATTTACAAACGAGATTTGAATACCTTCCGTCGAGTTGGAGTCCCTAAATATTCAATTGTAAGTGTAGCCTCAGGAATCCCTTGCATACAATGTCATATCCTAAATTTTTCCAACAAAAAATTAAGATCCAAATAAGCCTTGAATCATATTATTAGTTGGGTAACCCTATTTTTCCGTTTACAACCTGGCCCTAATTGAAGAACCCAAAATGCCTAATGAGGGAGATACAAAGTTAAATTACCAAAATATTTTTATGTTCTTTAAAAATCAAAATTACGTTTTTTTGTACCTAATAGGGTCCCCCATCTTTAAAAGACGTGTTTTTTATTCAATTTTAATCAACCCTTTATAAACCCGATGAACACAAAAATAACCATTTTAAATCCCCGTAATTATAAACATTTCCCTTTTCTATATTTTAAACATTTTTTTTTTAGAAAACTTTTTTGGCTTCCTTCCTTGAATTTTCCCCCTAGGAAGATCGAAACAATTTCTGGGTTTATACTGGTTTTGGTATCAAATTTAGTATAAAAAGAAAGATAAAAATTTATTGATCGGTTGATTCCTAGAGGGTCAAAACAGGTTAAAATGTGAGGCAAATAACCACTAAAATTAAAAATAAGATACCACAGTGTTGCCCGTTCCCGTCCCGTATCTACCTTAACTGGAGTGTTATATATTGTTAAAAATTGAAGTGTATATATGTGTTTTACAAATTTTGGGAATTATACTGGTTTTTTTAACTTGTTTTTTAGTATTCTATTGTGGGCCAAAATTGGTGGTGAATCTCATGTGTTTACCAATTTTAGGTATATAATGGGGTTTTTCCCAAATTTGTAGTTGGTAATATATGTTTTTTCCGTACATTTTGTTTGTAGTGTTACAAAATTCCAATGTATAACATTTATTTCTATCACCACAACTTTGGTTTAATAAATCAAGTTGAAGAAAACCTGTTTTGTAAAAGACATAAACTACACTTGTGTGCAGGAGTGATTTAGTAAAAAATGACTATTACTACGGGTTTTAAAAACCGTGTTTACTTCCACTTACCCAACCACTCCGATTACATAAACTTGACCTTGTACATAACTACGACAAGAGGCAACGAACCGCTCATCTCTATACACTTATATGTAATATAAAATTTTATATTTTTCTTCTAAAGCAAATAAGGATTATTTTTCATATTACATTATTATGTAATTAATAATTTTTACTAGTTTTTGTAATTCAGATTTACCAAAATAATACCCTTAAAAATGAATCGAAGGTTTTGATCGGGTTTGATCTGGTTAAGTCCAAATTAATTAAAAAATTATGCCAAGGTTTTTTCTTTTCCTTCTGATATAATAAAACAATTTTTTCTTAACCTAGTAAAACCACAAAAGTTCCCATCCCCCCATTTTTCCCAACGTTTTTTTCAACAGAGTATACAAACATCGGTTTTTAAACAAAATTACGTCCCGCCGCAATTCACCGATTTTTAAGTTGAAA
>NW_022981643.1:0-7827 GCF_902652985.1 Pecten maximus
TTATTATAGTGTATGTGACGTCATAATGTGGTAACCAAGACGTTAATAAATGAATCGCCTGAAGACGGCCTGAAAACGTTAGCGAAACACAACAGTTGTCGTGTTGAATTTATATTTTTAAACTATTTAATCGATACACAAAGTATCTACAAGTTTTATTCTATATATATATGTATCAGAATAGGATCAGTCTTAAGGTGTGCCGGTTTTGTCATCTGGCTATAGTTTTGTCAAGTCCCCAATTACCCCCCCCCCCCCCTCCCCCAGGGGTCCATTTATAGTATGCTGTGACAAGCTCCTCTGCCTTACCTTCATGTAATTAGCATCTAACACTACCCATATATAATATCTACCTGGATGTTTTTCAAACATGTATAGGTTTTTTTTTTGCGAATCATCAAAAATAATTATTTTTATATACATTTTTCTTCACAATAGAGATATTCAATAAATATAGTTTATATGCTTATTATCTTTAATTACAAGAAGTGGTAAAATTCCCACCAGTTATACATTTCAGGTTAAAGAACAATGAATCATTTTCTTAATGCAATAGGGAAACACTTGAATGCTGATCAAAATGTATCCAAACAATTTTTTTTAAACAATATTGCAAAACTTTAAAAAAAACCCAAATATTTGTTAGCAGGTAACTTTAAAGAAGAAATTATGAAATTACAAATACAAGTGCTGTATAATTCAACATGTATGTGTGTTCTATAAGCTTAAAACTATTTCCTCCTTCCCAAAGTTCAATTAATTTGTCTCCATAAAAATGTCAATTAGTGTTAGAAGGTAAAAATTTGTTTGTGGTTCTGCAATCTATTTTTATCTCAACCATTTTTATTTTATTGCTTGTAACTGTTTTACTTATTTTGTCGGATAGGTCGGCAGAGAAAAGCGTGAAAACCAAGGACCAGGACGCCGAAGTCCGCCAGCTGGAATAGAAACGAGTCAGGTAAATATGGGAGATATTATCATAACTGTTTAATATAAAGGTAAACATAGACAACTAATCTCAAACTCGAGCCTTGAGACCAGGTAATATCATGTGGGGATAGATCTTCTGATAGTCATAAGAACGTCCCCTTATTTTATAACATGAGTATATACCTTAATCAGGATAGTCATTGGAATGAAAAACTATATTTGGTTCTTTATATATATTAATCATCAAAATTGTAGAATAATCATACTATGCTAATATTATTATGCATGAATGATTAATTGATCCTATGAATTAACATCAAATACTTTTGTAATCCATTTGAGAATTTCTTTGATTTCAACGACTCGAATACATACCAAACCACTGACATAACGAATAAAGTTTTGCATTATTTAAAGCTGACTCACGATCAATATGATAGTAATAAGAACGTCTGTTTATTTTATATTATTGTTGTGAACGTACGTGGCGAGCTGACTTCTTTAAACGAAGTTGTTTATGTCACTTCGTACGTCCCGATGTTGATGTTCAGCCGTGCGTGAAAACGATGGGGGTAGTCTACACTTGGTCAATCTCGTATTTTGACGTATTTTACTGACCCATACTTGGGTGATCGTAGACTATACTTGCCGTTGTCGGCAATATAGATATTGAGTACTTTCACAACAATATGAGTATATATCCTAGTCAGGATATTCATTGGAATGAAATGAAATATTTGGTCCCTTATTTGGTCATCTGTATATATATTACAATCAAAAGTCGTAGAATGAACACACTATGCTATTTTAATTATGTGGGAATGTTTAATTGATCCTATCAATTAACATCAGATACTTATGTAATCCATTTTAGAATTTCTTTGATTCCAACGACTCGAATACTTTCTTAACCACCGATATAACAAAAACAGCTTTACGTTATATTCAGCTGACTTTGTCGGTATCAGATCGATGTGGTATTACATTTTAATCGGAAGATTAGTAGTCGATATTCGTCATTTGGATATGACGAATGTTTCAACTGTTGTCAGTATGGCATAACCGTATGGGAACTGCTGTATATGTTCACCCGAAACAGAAATTTGGGAGACAAAAGGCGTGAACCCATCTTTAAATGTCCCGTAGATACCTGTTATAAGTAATGTGTCTGATATTGCTGTAAAATACTTTTGAAAGCATGATAAAGTTCAATTGATATGTCTCATTTTGTGTTGAAAGTTGCAACATTTTGTTCATTTTGTGCAATCTATTTTCTAAAACTGTGAACCGTGAACCAATCTTTAAATGTCCCGTAGACACCTGTTGTAATAAGTATATTTTCTGAAATCGCTATAAAATACTTTTGAAAGTGTTATGAGATTTAATTATCGTGTCTCCATAAAAATGTCAATTGGTGTTAGAAAGTGAAAATTTGTTTGTGTGTGATGCGCAATCTATTTTTATCTCAACCATTTTTATTCTGTTGCTTGTAACTATTTTACTTGATTTGTCGGAAAGGCCGGCAGAGAAAAGCGTGAAAGCCATGGACTAAGACGCCAACGTCCGCCAAGAGGGATAGAAACGAGTCAGGTAAAATGGGAGTTATTATCATAATCATTTGATATAAATGTAAAATAATTGATTAAGATCACACCAGTGCAATGGGACGGAATACTATTATGAGTTTATAACCTTTCGATAGCCAGTAATACGTCCTCTTAGTTAAATAATATGAACATATACCCTAGTTCGGATAGTCAAAGTAATGGAATAAAGAATCCGTCATTTGTTCCTTACATCTATAACGACCAATGATTGTAGAATGATAACAGTATGGTAACTTAATTATGGGTGAATGTTTAATTGATCATAAAAATAACATGAGCTACTTTTATGATCTATCTTAGAGTTTCTTTGATTCAACGACCCAAATACTTACTCCGATATATATATATGGTATTACATGTACATATTAATCAGAAGAATAGTAGTCGCCATTCCTCTTTTGGATGTGACAACCGTTTCAACTGTTGTCAGTATGACATAACCGTATGGGAACTGCTCTATATGTTCACCCGAAACAGAAATTTGGGAGAAAATGGGCGTGAACCCATCTTTAAATGTCCCGTAGATACCTGTTATAAGTAATGTGTCTGATATTGCTGTAAAATACTTTTGAAAGCATGATACAGTTCAATTGATATGTCTCATTTTGTGTTGAAAGGTGCAAAATTTTGTTCATTTTGTGCAATCTTTTTTCTAAAACTGTGAACCGTGAACCAATCTTTAAATGTCCCGTAGACACCTGTTGTAATAAGTATATTTTCTGAAATCGCTATAAAATACTTTTGAAAGTGTTACGAGATTTAATTATCGTGTCTCCATAAAAATGTCAATTGGTGTTAGAAAGTGAAAAAAATTTTGTGTGTGATGCGCAATCTATTTTTATCTCAACCATTTTTATTCTATTGCTTGTAACTATTTTACTTGTTTTGTCGGAAAGGCCGGCAGAGAAAAGCGTGAAAGCCAAGGACTAAGACGCCAACGTCCGCCAACAGGGATAGAAACGAGTCAGGTAAAATGGGAGTTATCTTATTCATAATTATTTGATATAAAGGTAAAATAATTGATTAAGATCACACCAGTGCAATGGGACGGAATACTATTATGAGTTTATAATCTTTAGATAGCCAGTAATACGTCCTCTTAGTTAAATAATACGAGTATATACCCTAGTTCGGATAGTCAAAGTAATGGAATAAAGAATCCGTCATTTGTTCCTTACATATATAACGACCAATGATTGTAGAATGATAACAGTATGGTAACTTAATTATGAGTGAATGTTTAATTGATCATACAAATACCATAAGCTACTTTTATGATCTATCTTAGAGTTTCTTTGATTCAACGACTCGAATACTTACTCCGATATATATATATACGGTATTACATATTAATCAGAAGAATAGTAGTCGCCATTCCTCTTTTGGATGTGACAACTGTTTCAACTGTTGTCAGTATGACATAATCGTATGGGAACTGCTGTATATGTTCACCCGAAACAGAAATTTGGGAGAAAATGGGCGTGAACCCATCTTTAAATGTCCCGTAGATACCTGTTATAAGTAATGTGTCTGATATTGCTGTAAAATACTTTTGAAAGCATGATACAGTTCAATTGATATGTCTCATTTTGTGTTGAAAGGTGCAAAATTTTGTTCATTTTGTGCAATCTTTTTTCTAAAACTGTGAACCGTGAACCAATCTTTAAATGTCCCGTAGACACCTGTTGTAATAAGTATATTTTCTGAAATCGCTATAAAATACTTTTGAAAGTGTTACGAGATTTAATTATCGTGTCTCCATAAAAATGTCAATTGGTGTTAGAAAGTGAAAATTTGTTTGTGTGTGATGCGCAATCTATTTTTATCTCAACCATTTTTATTCTATTGCTTGTAACTATTTTACTTGTTTTGTCGGAAAGGCCGGCAGAGAAAAGCGTGAAAACCAAGAACTAAGACGCCAACGTCCGCCAAGAGGGATAGAAACGAGTCAGGTAAAATGGGAGTTATTATCATAATTATTTGATATAAAGGTAAAATAATTGATTAAGATCACACCAGTGCAATGAGACAGAATACTATTATGAGTTCATAACCGTTTGATAGTCAGTAATACGTCCTCTTAGTTAAATAATACGAAAATATACCCTAGTTCGGAAAGTCAAAGAAATGGAATAAAGAATCCGTTATTTTTCCTTACATATATAACGATAATTGATCCTAAAAAATTAACATCGGATACCTTTATAATCCATTTTAGAGTTTCTTTGATTCAGACGACCCGAAAACTGACCAAACAACTGATACACCAAACACAATTTTCGAATATCATAAGCTGACTTTATTGTTATAAGATCTACGTTGTATCATATTGTATTCAGAGAAATAGTAGTCGCTTCTTCTAGAAGTGGTCAGCATTTTGGGAAAGTACCAACTAATTCGTCCGTTGTCAGTATAATGTGTCCCACCTCCAAAAACACACCCATCGCACGGAGACCATTCTGAACTGACTATGGCTGTCCATAGGACGTTAAATAACACTAAACCAAACCTAACCGAAATGTCATTTGAAAATTGTTGTTAATCAAAGCCACACGAATCGTGTCGGATGTAATTAGGTAGTAAGATTACTACATCAAATAACGCGATCCAGCATTAGGCAACGTACGTCGTCAAAACACACATATCTCTTTGGAATATATTATATAGTTATATCATTATTCATAGTAAAGTTTGACCATTGTACATACGTACAAAAAATGTACTTATGTAGATATATATATTCTATACATAAACCAACGACGGCACTGTTACAAACGTTATGTTAGAAATATTGTGTATCAATGAGATAATTTACCGAACGTTACTTTTACTTTTCTTCACTTAGGGCAATAAACTGCTAGACTGCTATAACTAATAGTTTAATCAACCTTGTCAATAATTCCACAATGTATTTATATGTTATATCTTGTGTGAAAATGGAGACGTCAATAACAAATCGCACCGTGGAGAAATGCAATTGTACGCTATTGTTTGCTTTGATGTTAGATATATTTCTTTACCGTGGATGTCATTTGATGCATTTTCATGGGAAGCACGAACTGTGTAAATGTTGTCGGCGATATAGCAGCTTTAAGCTATCATTCGTTTTAACAAATAAATCATAACCACAATTAATGATGTTGGAAATCACGACAGGCGGATTTATAACTAAAATTATTATTTCAGTTTAAGATACACAAGTAGAAGGAGAGAACAAACCTTACGGTAAGTCCAATTCAACACAAGGCCAACATTTTAGAAATCATTCTCTACATTAAGAAGAGCAGGGAGCAAAAGAAAAAATCAGCCCACTTCAAAACTTTACGTTGATAAGATTTGATCAAATTCCTTTATCGTTACAAATAGCCAAAAAGTAGTTTATGTGATGCATTTAATTACAAGACAGCTTCTTCATAAAGGTCATGAAATCAATGCTGGGGTTGAGTTTTTTCTCCATCGTACCGGCACACAGAGCAGAGCATTATGTTCATAGTCTGAGTATCGCTTGATTGTTGACATTTGGGGAGAATATCCAGTACAATACATTGCCGTATAATCAATTTACACGTATGTTTTAGCAAGATAACCGATAAGCGATTTCAGTACTCTTTTCTCAAGCTGATACAGCACGATAGATTTTTGCTCATGTACACATTAACGTTTATGGAGTATAATAAGTGATGACATTTTTGTTTTTAAATGTTTCACAGAAAGAGAATTGGAAGCAGAGAATTATCAAATCACTGATATCCATCTTAGAAATGCAGTGATGGATCCAGTCAAACCCTGACTTTTGGCCTACTAATCCCGTGATCCGTATACCAACCGTTACCACAACTGTCTACGTCTCTTCTTTCAAAATATGATATTAAAAACAATTGATTAAAGCGTGATAAAATCACATGTAATTTAGCAATAAAGATTCCTTGCATTGAAATCAATGATTGCCTTTTTCATTTATTCATTTTTTTTTCACAATAAATAGTACTGATGCCAATTCTTTAATTTTTTTTTTCATTCTTACTGTGATGCTTAAGATACCGGATAGCGTCAGGAAGCTGAGCTGGCTCCTTTCATTGGGGCTTGGCCTGGTGAGGACCATCAAGAGAGATAACTCCGCTGGACTGGACTTTCCTGACACTATTCACTTCACATACAGTTATTTGTGACAAACTTGGTCTTGACCAACTATAACATGTTTCATCCTTTTGATTGAAAAAAAATAAATAAAAAAATTGAAATAGAAAAGAAAGCAATGCAATTTTGTTCTGAGACTAACGACCTCAAATGAGAACATATGTTACTTTCGTCATGTGTTCAATAAAAAAGATTACATTTCATCTTGTTATTGTCGAAAATGTTTTTTTATTCGTAATTTTTTTTCACTATTAATAGTTCTGATGTAAATTTTATGAAATATAACATGTTTCATCCTGAGAGATAAAAAGCTTTTTGAAATAGAAAAGAAAGCAATGCACTTTTGTTCTAAAATGAGAACATATGTTACTTTCGTCGTTTGTTATCAATCAGTTCGATAAAAAAAAAAATTAAGTTTCTTCTTGAAATTGTCGAAAAGGTTTTGAGATAGAAGATATACTAATTGAAACTGTGATATATCCCCCAAAAGGCACACTTTTTCGCGACGGTCCAGGTGGGGGACAGTTATAAATGATATACACTATCAACTTCAAATGTAAATACTCGTTCAATAAAGATAAGAAACAAATATCTTGTGTGTTATCGGTTTAAATGTTTTTGACATAATAATGAAAAAAATGAATAATAGAAACAAGGGATTACTATATTATATAGGTAGAGTTTACTATTACATCAATACATAAATCAGTGAATTTCGCTTTAGCGCGAATAAAATGTTTTGAAATTGACATCATTTTGATGATTGTTTATTGTAAACAGTAAATTATATACTTTAATGGTCCCGGCCGAAAGCATCTCGGTTCAGGTATGATATTGTTATATATTTCTATTATCAACTCTCTGCAAACTAATCTTGAAGGAGATGAACATATTATAAAACTTAAAGGATAATCAGTAAATTTCACCGTTGACTGGTTTCAGAAGAGAATAAAGCAGCTACGTCAATGGTATTCGTGAATTTCTCAAGATATTTGATCCGGCATTGATATTGGTGTTTAAATTCTACATCGCTAAAGGAAAACTAGCTTTTTGTCACAACTAAGAATATTTTCAATGATTATAAGATACATTCAAATTATCCGTTTTATGGTGTATTTGTAAAGTTATATAAGTCCTTTACATTAAGTATGCA